>NW_017670961.1:305574-358704 GCF_001879085.1 Nicotiana attenuata
TTAAAAACCCATATAAATAGCTTAGTGCAGAAATTAGCAAATTCATTTCAATGAAGTCCGGAATCCATTTAGGGGTCGGTTGGTTACCGGTTAGAGTTATGCAGGTATTAGTGTATACATGTATTAGTTTATGCAGGTATAAGTTATGTATGTATTAGTTATGCAGGAATAGGTAATGCAGGGATTAGTTATGCATGCAGTATTAGTTATGCAGGATAAGTTATGCAAGGTTGAGTTATGTTGGGATTAGTTATGCATGGATTAATTATGCGGGATTAGTTATGCGGTAGTTATATAAGGATTAGTAATATAAATGTAATATGAGTGTTATTTATTATTATCTTACTTTATTTTTATTAAAATTGTTTAGTATAGTTTAAATATATTTATTTAAACAAAAAAATACAAGTTTGAATAAAGGGTATTCTTGTCAATTTTGCGTTTTAATACAAGTATTACTAATTATGTATAAGTTATTCCACCTTCTACCTTGCATAAATAATACATAGATTCCCTCATAACTTATACATGTATTTAGTTGTACATGTATTAGTTATGCGGAAAAGAAAACACATAAACCAAACATTGTATTAGCCAATGCTATATTTTATGTGAAAAAGAGGAAAAAAACAACCAAACATTGTATAACTTATGCTAGCTTCTATGTGGAGATTATTCTTCCCCTTCTTTTAACCAAACAATGTATAAAGTTATCCTACATTTAATACATGGATAACTCCTCTCTAACCGGGCTACCAAAACGATCCCGTAAAGTATAGAAAGCAGATCAAGGGTGACATCTATATCTGTCACATATTAATAACCAGAATGACCATCAAAGGATTGAAACAAACGATTCTCGTGCACATAGTGCAACTATGATGTAATCCAAATCCCGCGGAAGAAACCAAGGACGGCCTTTCCTTTGACCTTTTCTGATCTTTAGCACCATTACTTTAAATAAATGATAGTTTTACGCTCAACAAGTAGCTGGTTGAAGTTGAAACATTGCACCGATGCTTGGGTCATTAAGTAAGTGGTGAAGTGCCTGTTGTTCCTAACTCACGATAAAATCTTTTTTGTCTTTTCGTGCATCATCTATGGCTATTTGGTCTATCTTGATCTGTCCTTTTTTCTTTTTGGGATAAGTCTGTTTCAGTCTTGTATTTCCTTATTTCTCAGCATAGCAAATGGAAAAGTGATTGCTGTTAATCTTCTGGTTAAGTTGGCACTTCACCTTTTGGTGGTTTAATTAGAATTCCTTTTTGATAATCATGAATTAATGTGGACTATACACTATACAGAGTCTGATTGTACTTAAATGAAAACTATACAAAAGGACAAAAAACAGTCGTTTCCTTCTCTGGAAATTGCAGATAAGTTTGTTAGAAACAGCACAATAACTGGCAGTGAGCAGCAGTCAACTAATAACTTGAGTTCATTGAGAACCAACATCCATCCCTTAATAAAGCAAACTAATAGAGAAGGAAAAACGGAGTTTAGAATATCAAAATATCAGCCAATATAGGGAGTGAAGGAAGACTTATAATCTCTTTTGGGTTCAAGAAATCTAAAATGTCTATCTTAGTCAAAACCAGCTTAGAGTAGGAGTCACGGCTCATAAATTCCCCTGCATGTATAAAAGAATCTGATTGAACGCAGATAAAAGAACGCATAATTGTCCTTGTATTCATTGCTAAGACTAGAAGAATAGAAGATAGAAGATCGATGACATACAAGCAACTGCATACACTGATCAATGAGTAACACACCTTTTAATTTGATCAACTATAAAAATGCTTTGAACTCTCAACATGATACTAACCATATCTTACCTCTGAAATAATAACAAGAATGAGAAACCATATAAGCAACTCTATCCACAAATCATGAAAACACAACTATAGTCTATGTTACTCAAACTCTCCGAAAATGTCGCCGGGTGCATGTCGATCCTCCCAAAATAGAGTATTTTTGGAGGATCCGACACGGGTGCGACAACATTCTGAGAGTCCGCGCAACATAGACTAAAGTACAGTTGCTCACATTATGAGAGATATACCTGAATTAGACCCTTGACACGCCATACGTTATGCCTTCAAAACCACTATCTGTGAGTCATCTGGATGCATTGAATGCAACTCTTGTCGGACGGATTCAATACTCGCGTTATGCTCAGCTGAAAGCTGGATCGCAAGAACCTCTCCTGTAGCCTTCACAAGCCTTTCTAAAACAGCTCGGGAATCACCTACATTAGCAACATAAAGGGTGCCATTGCAGATCACCGCAACAAGACAGCAAGATCCAACAGCAGCTATCTGCGGCTTCGTTGGCCATTGCTTTTGCAACCAGGAGAAAGAATCCCTCTTCTGTTGCTTGAAATGATTTTTCGTATTACATCCACAGACATACAATTTTGTTCAGCTGCAAACCCTACAATATAAAAGGTGCAGACTGATTAATTCAAATGGCAAATAAGCTAATATGCTAGATATTTTAAAGGCTTTTTCATTTTTTGTCGGTCGACATTAATTACGGGCGCTAGCCCAAATATACAAAACAAGATACACTGATTATGTATATAACATGTATATGTAAGTATATTATATGTATATTTACACTTAATATTACAAAAAATATACATTTGCCGCTATTATTTTTAGGGCGGCCCAAAAATGTAATTATCCCTATTTTAAATTTAAAAAAAATACCCTGGCATTTTTCTTATTAAAAGATTTACTACATAGCATTTAACTAGCTTACCAACATCATTCCGAACTACACTGGATTGATGCAATGCAATAGACAAATGAGTACTTTGGTCAATAAAAAAGGTCTAGTTGCTTACTCTTGAGATGCTGAAAGAGGTGATCATTGATATATCGTGATGTTTCAGGTCCACCATGACCATCATATTATCCCAAGCAAACGTACCGTAGGGGCCCGAATCAAGCAAGCTCAAAGAGCCCGACTCGATCTGGCTTTGATCCTCCAGCAAATTATTTGGCCTGTACAACTGCCATTGAGAACTCACCAATCAAGTGTTGACCACTGTCCTTATACCAAAAAAGTCCATCTTGCCGTCCAGCTGCATCCGAACCAGCGTTATACAGAACGGTCCGTTGATGGCCGCCAACAGGCCCTCAGGAAATTTATCAGTCTTGATAACATCCCTCATTTCATTTCACCTCTGCTCTACTCCAATTCTTCAACAGCCAAAATAAAAGAGCAGTCTAACTAAACTCTAATTTGGTTATTACTCTCTTATCCTTGCAAACAAGAAACAAGCATATATTAACAAGAAGTTCAGCTATACAACTACTTCAAGAATCACAGAATTGGGAAAAGATCATAGCTTTAACCATAAGAAATAAATCTACATAGTAAAACAGAGAGTTCCAAAGTCCAAAACCCAATTTTAACACCAAAGAAGAATAAACAATGAAGTGGGCTGAGAACCTCGGGTTCTAAACCCATACTAGGTGATTTCTTTCTATCTGTCCGAGCCTTAGTAGACACAGTTACCCATACCCGTGCTGGTGGGAGGCACCAAGTACCCTTTGGAATTACTCGAGAGTACGCCCAACCAACACGAACACATCCCGACAAGTCCAAATACCCTTTATTGGACTTATCCAAAGGCTCGAAACACTACGTGCAGCTCAACAACTAAAAATGAAGACTCAAGTCAAACTTAAGGATCCTAATGTTCCAATTTTCATGCAACGGTGCCACCGAAATGCTACCGAGCCCCTCAGTGCCTAATCGAACATATGCACAAGTCCAAATACAATCATATAAACTTACTAGGAGCATCAAATCATGAATCAAAGCGCGAATACTAGAATCATGACCAACAACCTAGCAATTTTCAGACTACATCAGCAATGACAAGAAGCAAATTGGGGTAAAATTACACACTACAGTCTACACTGAAAACCAGTCAATCCTATCTCACATACCCAAATGAACAAAACACAGTAAATTCATAACACAGAAAGCACAGAAATCAAATAAAGTTCACAGCTTGGAGAATTACCTTTCTTGAAAAAATAAGTAGAAAGATTAGACTTTGATGCAATTAGGCCTATATTACGCTATATTTTTTTCTGGTCAGTTACTGAATCTTTTCAATGATAATGACTGAGATCTGAAAAAAGACATAACAATCCATGTGGGTCTGAAAGTGTTAGATCTATAGATCCATCAAAGCTTCACCCCTTAACTATACACAGTAAAGATTGAGTCTTTTTTTCAGTTCTTGTTTCCTTCTTCTCTCTCTTCTCTGGTTTTACTTGTAAAAAGAAAATAGAGAAATTAAAGAGGAAAGAAGAAGAAAAAGATAAGTACTATAATAAAGAAAAAGGGAGTGTTGGGTGGGGGAAAGGTTTTACTTTATCTGTGTGTGATTAAACTAACTGAACAGAACAACCACACTCTCTCTCTCTCTCCAGTGTTTATCAGTAAACAAAACCCAAACCCTTTCAGGAAAAATCCAACAAAATTAGATGGTTAATACTTACAGCTTGTTTGGATGGTTGTTACCTGTCATTTCATAATGTATCGTATCGTATTTTATTATATCGTTTGATAAATATATGTTTGGATAGATTATATCATTTTACCATCGTTTCATGATATTACACACCAGCAATATGAAGATAAACTTAAAAATATTATAAAGAAAAATTATTATATAAAAAGGTAGGATAAAATGATAAAATAAAATTATTTAATAATAATAAAGGGTGACATTGAGAGAAAAAGACAAAGGTAAAGACGCGACCACAACAAATCGATCGTTACATAAAGTGGCACATTTCGTCGTTATGTAACGACGGATTTAACGATACGATACAATAAAATTTAAGTAACAATCAAAACAAACATTATATTTAACATAACAATACGATATAATATAATGGGTAACAACCATCCAAACACGCTGTTAATAGACAGCAATGCTAAAGGTATGGCATATAAGTCAAATAAAATATAGGTAAAATATTAAATATTTTTTTAAAAAAGTGATTGATAATAGTTTCACGTGTCTTTGTAAAAGAATGAAATTTCATATTACATGTGTTGGAGATGTATTAAGATTAACACAAAATACTTAGATTAAATAGTTTTCAAAAAGAAAAAATCTCATTATTTTCTAGATAAACTAAAAACAAAAATGTGTCACAGAAATTTGGATGGAGAGAGTATTATCTTACTACTTTCTCTCTCCAAATTTATGAAGAGGTTCGGAACATGAGGGTCAAAAATACTTAGCTAGCGTTTGGACATAAAATTTAGTTAAAAATTTAAAAAAAGGTTTTGTAGGCGTGTTGAAAAATAATTTTTGGAAAGTTGAAATTATTTGAATATACAATTTATTTGAGACAAAGTTGAAGTTTTTGTGGATGCAAGAAAATTTTCACCTAAAAACTGCCATAAACTCGTTTTTTGGGAACTTGAAATTTTTTCAAAAACTGATTATATTTCTATGAACAAATAATATTTTTAATTTTTTTTTTTTTTGAAAGAAAAAAGTAGCCAAAATCTTATGGGCAAACGGAGCTTAATTTTGAAATGTGAATTTTGGTATAAATTTTTTAAAAAAATTATTTTTATATTGATAGTTATATAAAAGAACTACTATAAGTCAACATATTTAATTATTCAAATTTATTTAAAAATTTATAGTCAAAGAAAAAGTATTTGACTTCCGCAAATAATAACATCTCTTAAGTAATTAGTATTGTTCTACGACACAAGAGCATATATTTCCAAACATATTGTACAACACTGGATGAATTTTCTAAAACTTTAGTATTTATATATATTAGAGGTAGAGCCAACATTAATGTTTATGGGTTTTGAATTTACAACCGAACTCATAGCTCGTTAGTTAATGGGTTAGCAATTAAGTATTTATACATATTTAATAAATTTTCTAGTACAAAAATATAGGATCTAAGCAAAAAGTTATTGAATTCATCTGACATGTAAATAACACCCTCCCTCCGCCCCAAAAAGTAATATGTATACAGAGTCATTAAGAAAAGTGATATTATTTGATGCTCCAAAGTTTGAAATATTAGTTATCCCATTTACAACATCTATGACTTTCTACCAATGTCAAATTTTATTTTTAGTTCTATTGTTCATTCAACCATAAAAGTGAAACAAGCCATCGGAAATTTCTTTTAAAACAATTTCTACTGCCACCTTGATTTCTCCCAAAAAAAAATTCTCGCATAATTCAGAAAATAATAATTATTACTATACTTTATTTATTAGGTTGGTATACTGGGTGCAAAATTTTCGTCCCATAGTGATTAATGACTAACATTTAGATTGCATCTCAATCTACTCAAATCACTTAAATGCTACTAACTATTTCCATGATTGTATCATTTGTCATTTTCTTCTAGTATTTAAATTGTGATGACTGTACCAAAATCTAAATCAATTATTAGTAGAATTTCTCACAATTTTAAAGAATTTGGATCAACCCATAGTTGAAAAATAGTATTGTCAATTTCCAGCCCAATACCATCTCATCACTTCTACTTGTGAAAGATTTCAGAGAAACTAAGAAGCTTAGTGATAGCATAGATAGAGAAAAACAAGGGATTTTTTCATTCCTATACACTATGGGAAACTTTATTACCCTAAATATTCATGTTTAGTAAATTACCCTACCTACACAACAAAAATATATACATTCCACCTTAAAAGGCTCACAATCCAGTATTAGTGCCTACAATTAAGGGATATAGTTATACCCTTACCTTTTTTTGGGAGTTATCCTCGAGCTATCTCAGTTTTTTGTGGATGTCCTGTTTCCAAGTTCAACACAATTCTCCCAACATGCTAATATTTCGGTTCAACATTTGTCGTATACCTTTCTGCAGTATTTCAATACAAAACCTTACGCTTGTGACCCATCAAGCTTGCCTAATTAAGTACCCCCAAAACAAGGAAATTGATGCAAAGTTCGAGAAGAAGCGCGGAGATGGAGGTCGAGTATTAGGGTTGTAGGTTAGGAGGTAGTTGAGTCTTGTCTTATATGCCATAACTTTGGGAGACTAGTTTGGTAGGGATAATATTTTGCTTTTTGCTTTGTATCACTCTTCTTGATTTCATGTTGTTTCTTATATATATTGTGACGACCCGACCCGTCGTCTCAGGTGTTACTGCTTCGTTTCTCCCATTTTATGTTTCCTTATGTTTCGTTATCGGTATGTGGTGCGTTAGAGTTGATTTGGATTGATTTTGATAAGAAGTGAGACACTTAGTCTCTTTAAGGAAGGCTTAAGTTGGAAAAGTCAACCGGACGTTGACTTATGAGTTAGAAGGCTCGGATGTGATTTCCGGTGATTCGGTTAGCTTCGGAAAATGATTTGTGACTTAGGAGTGCAATCGGAATTGATTTTGGAGGTCTGGTGTAGAATTAGGCTTGAATTGGCGAAGTTAGTATTTTGGCGAATTCCGGTTGATAGATGAGATTTTGATCCGAGGGTCGGAATGGAATTCCGAGAGTTGGTGTAGCTTCATTAGGTGATTTTGGATATGTGTGCAAAATTTCAGGTCATTCGGAGGTGTTTTGGTCGGGTTTTTGATCGAATGCGTAATTCGGAAGTTTTTAAGAAACTTAGGCTTGAATCCGATGTGATTTGATGGTTTTAGCGTTGTTTGAAGTATTTGAGGATTGGAACAAGTTTGAATAAGGTATTAGGATGTGTTGGTATTTTTGGTTGAGGTCCCGGGGGCCTCGGGGTGAATTCGGGTGGTTAAACGGAAGGTTTTTGGAGTTAATTGCAGGTTCAACCTTGCTGATATCTGTTGGTTTCGCACCTACGGTTATGGGACTGCAGGTGCGGTCTCGCTGAAGCGATTGGAAGATGCGCACAAGCAGAAGTCTTGGCCCTTGCCAGATTCTGCAGGAGCGGAAGGAGGACCGCATAGGCGGCCTCGCAGAAGCGAGCTAGACCTCGCAGGAGCGGAATTTGGAGCCCTGGTCAGGTTCCGCAGAAGCGGAGCATTGGATCGCTTAAGCGGTCCCGCAGATGCGATTGGGGACCGCAGAAGCGGAAGGTTGCCTTAAGTGAAAGGTCCGCAAAAGCGGACGTTGACCGCATAAGCGGAAGCCGCAAAAGCGGTACTGGATCCGCAGAAGCGAAATGCCTGGCAGTTAAGTGAAATTAATCATCTTCGCGAATTTTTGAAAGAACAACATTTTGGACTTCGGACTAAGGAGATTTTGGGCGATTTTTGAAGAGGGTTTCGAGGGCTATCATCAGGTATGGATTCTTGGGCTTAGATTATGTTATTATTGTGTATAAACATGAATTAACACTGAAAACCCAAGGAATTAAAGGGTAAAAATGGGGTAAGTTAGGGTTTGAGAATTATGATGTAAAAATAGAATTTGGAGGGTCAAACGAACTCCGATTTTGGTGAATCTTATATGTATGGACTCGTGGCGAGACGAGGAATCCAGTGATGTGAATTTTGTAATTTTCGAGAAGCGGGCCCGGGAGCCGGGGGTTTTGCTAGTTTCGAGATTTCTGCTATTTCTTGGTTGTTTTCGATTGGGTATTGTTCCCTTGGCATATTGTAATGTATTCGCTCTGATTTTGGTTAGATTCGACGCGCGTGGAGGCCGGTTTGAGGGGCAAAGGCGTCGAGAGCTAGAGATTTCACCGGTTCGAGGTGAGTAATACTTGTAAATGATATCCTGAGGGTTTGAAACCCCGGATTTGCACATCATAGTGCTGTATTGTGGTGACTTGCACGCCAGGTATGAGCGTGGGGTAGAGCACCGTTGGGGATTGTGACTTGGTCCGTCCCGGTTGTTGATTTTACTGCGTAATTGACTGAAACCTACTTGATGTCGTGATTTGGGTTGATTGCCATATTTTGGGCTTCGTGCCGATTATTTGAATCCTTTAGGGATTATTATCACTGTTTTCATGACACTTAGCATATTAAATGATTTCAGTCCTGAGTTAAACCCTGTTTTGAAATGTGCAGTCATATTGCTAAAGTTTAAAGACTTAAATTGCATTTTTCTGATGTTTTGAGTTAAAAGCTATTACTTGACATTGCCCGAGTGGCTCATTTGCATGTTCTGGACTGAGGATGGATCGGGCTGCACGCCGCAGAGATGCTATGATGATATTGCGCTTGGGCTGTAGGAGCCCCTCCGGAGTCTGAACCCCCACAGTGAGCGCGGGTACCCAAATGGATCGGGCTGCGCGCCGCAGCGGTCATATGCATCGCATTGCATTCATGCATTGGTTCCTGTTTGTAATACGTGTCATGACATTCAGCACTCTCATTTCATTGGCATTCATGCTACATCTTGCACTGTTTACCAGACGCACTGGTGTTAATTGTTAGTGGAGTGTTGTGCCCGAGGGGTTGACTTATGTGCGGACTTGCACTATCTGATTACGCATTCATTTGCTTGACTGTTGGAAAAGGATATTTTCAAAAGAGGTTTTTAAACCGAGTCAGATATTTTCTAAAGGATTTTTCACGGTTTTACTGTTTTCTCAAAGGGTTATACCGTCCTATATAGCATGATGGAGTGCTCTTACGTGATTTCTTGTCTCTCAGTTATTATTTACTCTTATTACTCACTGAGTTGGAAGTACTCACTTTACTCCCTGCACCTCGCGTGCAGTTGCCGGTATTGTTTACCCGGTAGCGGGTTATTAGCGGACTGAAGGTAATACTAATATAGCTGAGCAAGGTGACCGCCAGCGTTCGCGACACCGGACTTCATCTTTTGGATTCCAGATTTCATTTTATATATATATGACCATGTAGTCATGTTCCTACCTCTTAGATGCTCGTGACTTGTGACACCCTGGTCGGGTTGTGTTGGGTTGTAAATACTAGTTATTATTGTCGTTAAGCTGTATTTATCTATTCATTTATGTTTAATAATTGTTAAAGTGAAAGGATTTGGGTTAGTTGGTTGGCCTTGTCTTCACGAGAGGCGCCATCACGACCGGGATGGAAATTGGGTCGTGACATATATATATATATATATATATTCTTTCATATTATTTCTGTGGGGGTACTAATATTGTCTTCTTTTGTCTTTTTGTCTTCTTGAGCCGAGGGTCTTTCGGAAACAGCCTCTCTACTCCTTCGGGGTAGGGGTAAGGTCGCGTATACACTACCCTCCCCAGACCCCACTAGTGGGATTTCACTGGGTTGTTGTTGTTGTTGTTTGTCCTTCACAGAAAGCATTTTCTGCTTGTAGTTCCTCAAATTGACGGCTTGTCATCTGGATGGTACAAATATACTAATCTATATTATTATAAAAGCACGAATAATTTAGGCTAAATATTGAACGACTAAAATATCCTTGAAATATTGATCGACTACTATGCCCTTATTTATTTATATAATTTAAGGATATAATTGTAAATTACCTAAGACTGGTTTTTCTTTCCATTTAAATTACACATACATTAATGCTACATAATTGACTTTGGGTCAAATTCTATACGCCTACTTTTTGGCCGATTTGTTTTACGATTTGGTTTCTTTAGCTCAACTTTTTTTTTAAGCCTTTTCCTTTTTTTACAAGAATATTTTTCTTTATTTATCTTCTCCCATAGAATTCAGCCTACTCACCGCCAACGTTTTTCCTGTAGCCTTTTTCTTTTTTGATAACAATATTTTTCCTTATTTAATCTTCTCCCATAGAACTCAGCTTAATTGCACGAATCTATATAGGAAAAGAATAAGCTAATTATTCCTATAAAGATGATATTGTTCCACATTGTTCATTGTTCTCTAAAGGTTTTGGTGTTGAACAAAGTAATTTTCTCCAAAGGTATTATTAGTTCTCTTCATTGTTCCCGTTTTTCGTAATTGAGTAAGTTCCCGTTTTTCGTAATTGAGTAATGCTTTAGGGTCATGTATATGAACTAGAGAGAAAAACAATGATACCTTAACTTTTATTGTAATTGTTTTTTGTGTCGTACTTCTTTGTTTTTCGGCAGAGTTTTTAGTTTTACATATCAAAGTCTTTTACATTGAAGTAGTATTATGTTTAAATTGTATAGCTTTAGAGATTAATGGTTTATGTTATTTCAACTAATGTTAGTGTAACAATAATAATTTTCAGCTATTACATAATATTTTGCAGCTTTCACAATATTTTATACGGATACAACAACATACCCAGTATATTCCATATCGTTAGATCTGGGGATAATAATAATAATAATAATAATAATAATAATAATAATAATAATAATTACTATTATTATTATTAAAAAAATTTAAAAAATCCAAACTATCCTACTAAATTTTTTTTCCCAACATATAGAAGTTCTTCAAAAAATCGAGCATAGCTTGCTTAATGTATCTCTAGGCCTTCAAAATCGACTATCCATCCTTTCATTCGAGAGTCCTTTCAACACTTCTTACATCCTTTACTTTTTGAATTTAAGTTACGTATAATATTCTGTTAATGTAAAAAGACTTTTCATTAAAGCAAAAATTAAGAACGCATAATTTATCAAGATTTAATATTTAAGAATTCAATCTCTTAAACTTTGAATTCAACTAAAAGAAATATTGTATTTGTATTTTATGAAAGCCTATATTTTAGGATGAGGAATCCAAGTTGCAATAACAAGCTCCCCATTTTGCTAATAATTTATACTTCCTCTTTTTCAAAAAGTATGAACCTATTTGACCGGCACAATTAATTTAAGAAAGAATGATTGACTTATAAAACTTTTGGTCTAAAATAGTAATTTTTTAATATTTATGTAGCTTTAAATTATTTCTTTAAAGGTAAAATGTAAAATTTAAAATTATATTATTTTTAATTTTAGAAAAGGATTATTCTTTTGAAACGAATGGAGTATATATTTGTAATTTTCAACTACTATTACAAATAAGATTCAATAATGAACTTTGAAAAGAGTAAATATTACTAAAATAAAATAAATTTTAAATTCCTAATGATAATAAAAAAGATTTTCCTTTACTGGCAAGTTGATTTTGACGAAAAGGGCACCCAATCATATTACTAAGAAACTAAAATACCTCAAATAGCTTATGTGAGGGCACAATGATGGTATGTCGAAATTTTGACAATAAAGTACTATATACGTGCAGAAATCATGATTGGTTATGTATTACCACACAAGTATTTATCTCAAGAATTCAACTTCAGCTCTAGAAAATGAAGAATATCATTTTTAAATTTGTTCGAGAATAATTTTCTCACGCTTATATTTTACAATCACAATAAAGAAAGCACATGGACACATGATCCCTTGAACTATATCTGATACAACATATTTTCTCAGACATATAACTATATATTACTATTTCAAATAGGGTTTTAATGTCGACAACAAGAGTTACGGTCATTATAGAGTAGTCAAAATATTAGAAGGGAATATAGAACTTAACAATATTGTTTATCTTTACAGGTTCAGTCGATATTAAATTATTTTGAATTTAAGTATTATTTTAATTTAGTAATATTAATATTCATTTATTTCCGTGTCAATTGTTTTAAAATAATTATTCTTCATACTATAAATATTAGACTAAAGATTTACGTGTAACGCACGTACGTAGAAACTAGTATAGTAAAAGCCAACAAAGTTAATCTGCATGCATTTGTATGCACAAAAAGAAAGATGATTCTTCGTTGTTCCTTCACTGGTTCGAGTACTAGTTCAACATTATAGCTTAAACAATTTGTACAGTAGAAGTTTTTCCTAAGGAAAAAATATTTCTGTGCAAGTCTTTAAAGATATCCAGTTAAATACAACTACAATAACATACAACTTAAATGCAAATTTTATACAATATTGTCTTTTGTATATTTTGTATCTGATTTATACATAGTAAAAATAAATTTCATACAACTAATTATATATAACTTATCTACAATTTTCATACATTATTTCTACTCAGTTATATACAACTACAATATCATACAACTTAAATATAATTTTTATACAATGTTGTTCAACTTTCATACAATAGTTAAATAAATAAAAGAAAAATATATAAACAACCGAATACAATTTATCTACAATTTTACTACAAATTCGAAAATATAATGTATATCATGTCTTCTTCTTTTTCTTCTTCGAGTTTCAATCTGAAATTCAGCCAAAATCAAGTCTAATCTTCACCAAAACCCCTCAAAATTGAGATATAAACTCCAAACCATATTCCCAATTGGTTGCAACAACACCCAATCCAAACAAATAATGATTTTTGAAAAGCTGCTCTCTTTTCCTTTGCTTTACATTACTGAAATTAGGGATTGAGAGATAGAGAGAGACGTAGAGAGAATTCCCAATTCTTTGCAACAACATCCAATTCAAACAAATAATATTTTTTGAAAACCCAAATTCGAATTCAAAGCTTCAAAGCTTTTTAATAGTTGTCAATGGTGGAATCGTGGATGGGTGCAAGATACGCGGGGGAGGGGGGTGGGATGTGGAGAGAGAAACGTGGGGGGTGAAAGATACGTTAGAGTAATTTTAGGACACTAATTATTATCATTAATTCCCTTAAAATATACATAAATGGTAATTGAGTATATAAAATATAATTATAGTAAAACTTGAGTAGGGAGGGTAATATAGTTTCATATAGTGTATAGGAATGTAAAAATTCCATGTGTAAGATTTTAGAGGGTAATATAGTTTCAGCCCAAGACCATCTCATCACTTCTACTTGTGAAAGATTTTAGAGAAACTAAGAAGCTTAGTGATAGCATAAATAGAAAAAAACAATTGTGGAAAAAGGTTTATGAAAGTTTGGATCTAATGCCATGTTAATTAATCGCCAAAATTTCACGGTATAGCCAGTTTTCGGACTGGTCAATCAAAAATAGCCAGCGTTTACCAAGTCAATGAAAAATAGCCATCGTTTTGCTGCAATAGAGGCCGGTCCAGCATAATATATTGGAGTTCGGTGCACTTGTGTATGAACTCCAGCATATTATGCTGGACCGGTATACTTTGCTGGTTCCAGTATAATATACTGGACACTGGAGCACTGGTGCTCCAAACTCCAGTATATTATACTGGACCATTATACTTGCTGGAACTCCAGTATATTATGCTGGAGTTCTAGTGTATTTATGCTGGAACTCCATCATATTATGCTGGAGTTCCAGCATACTATCCTGGAACTCCAGTATAATATGCTGGAGTTCAAGTATACTTATGCTGGAACTCCAGCATAATATACTGGAGTATTTAGGAACAAGGCGTAGAGAACGTAAGCCACCAAATAATGGCGCGACAAAGCTGCTATCCTACCATAATTCTTCACACGGGTTGATTCACATGGCTACTCATACTCACACTTGACGTGCCTAATTCTAAAACAAAATGTGCAACTTGGGGAGGGGACTATCGTCCCTATTTCAATGAGAATTATTGTTCACAAAAAACAACGAACGCCAGATGTGAATTACCTGACAATTTTCACACGGAGAACCCAAGCAATATCAATGCCAAACTAAAGCTACTCACAGAAGCACAATGTAAGCACTAGTACAAATAGAAAGAAGATATCTGGGTTCTAACCACGGTGGTGAATCCAGTAACCTTCAGGGGAACAAAAGGGACACCCAGGTTGGAGTTTTGGGTCAGGGGCAAAACTTGGGGAAAGAGAAAAGTGGGAGAAAGGATTACCTCATGATAATTTAAAACTTTAGTAGCATGAGAAACATCTATAATTCCCTCTATTCTGGAAAATTAGTTTAATAATATTATACAATACAAAATCATAAAGAATAAGTGATCAAAGAAAATATTATATGATGCTGTAAATTAAATCTCAAATATTAATTATCTATCATTCCCCCAAACTGACGAGGGGTGCCCGACTCTAGTTACTCATCGAGCGAACCTTGTGTCTAATTGTTTGATAGATAAGTTAACTGTCTGAATTTAGCTAGAAATGTAACCATAGTTAAAAATACTGAATTGTCTAAGTCTATAATTGAACATGAAAAATTGGTCGCATGAGAATATTGGATTGTGAGATGGTGATAATTGGTCGCATCGGAAACGTTGTCATTTAAGAAATTAAAGCAAGCCCTTGCCAACTAATTATTACTGATAGGATACTCAGCAACTCTCACAAAATACCTCCTAAAAGCCAGAGCAAGACTATCTGAGGAATACATGTTGTACAAGAAATATATTCACACATAACATGTAAGTAATTTAAGGTTTGGAAATTAATAATAAACTGAAAGCTGAAACACTAAGTTGAACTGTAACTTCAAAAGCTTTATATATAAAAATATGGATTTCATGTAACCTAACCTACGATGCACAATTATAGCGCTAGCATTGGACTTACTCTATTTTTTTCTTGCAATTGCCATGCGATACATGAGTCTTGAGATGTTTTATTTTGTCCCTATGAATATTTCCATAGATAATTAGATACGTCGAAAAATCAAGGGGAGTCAGCGTATAGTAAATACACATAAAATAAAATAAAAATTATCTAGCAATATAGTGTAATTTTACGATGATTCAATGTGGCTCCGCCACGGTTTCACTAAGTCTCATGTCCATTAATATGTTCCAAACACTCTAATTCCCCTCAAATGAGTCTTAACTAGTTACAAAACGTTACAATACCTTACATTATCCAACATATAATTAATTGGATACAGAAAATACCTATGGAATTCAATGCAGGCTGGATATGCAGGAAATTGGAGTATATTTTCATATCGTGAGAGCAGGTCACCCGTGACACAATGCATCACATAAGTGATAAGACCAAGTACCATATATAACCATATCATAATATATAGCTACACTCAACTATATATGTAGTCTATCCATTGAAGCTATGATATGATATTTATTATGTTGGTGAAGTTATAAGTAAAGTTGAAAAATTAACGAAGAAAATAAAAATATTCTTCAGGCTGAGACGCAGATATTTCGTTCTCTTTAAGGAGATTCAAACTCACTGTATCAAAATCTTTGTTGGTCCAGCAATAATCTTTTTTACCTATCTCCCCTAGGATACAACAACCTGAGCATGTCGTATGATCACTCAGACAGATTCTGGACTAGTTGTTGAGTCCGAAGCTCCACCACAAATAACATATTTCTTCAACTAAATAACATTCTCTTTTGTAGTGAATAAGTTAGAGACTTATATTTAATTTTTCTTCTGTCAACTCTCCTTTTTACTACACCAACCTTACTTCTTATGCAAGCTTTATAGGAAACACGCATATTTATAAGTGTAAGAATTCTTGCTTGAAATAAATTAGAAGAAAGTTGGCCAATTATAAGATTATAGAGAACATGAATTAATGGAAATTAAGAGTTATGACCATTTCTCAAGATCATGGTAATAGAAATTAATAAGAGATCATGATATTATTTTTTTTAATATTAAAATGTCAATATTCCAACATATTACTCACTCTACTTCCTTTTACTAGTCTAACATACTAAAAAATAAATTTTCTACTTTACGTGTCCACTTTAACAAATCTACATTTATTATTTTCTTCCAATGGTACCATTAAGTACCCATACTTCCTAATCATTGCTTTGCTGACAGGATTTTTATTACTTAATATATGTAATTTAGTAAAACAATTACTTCATAAATAAAAGAAGATAGGATATGATATTGACTCGATATAAGATGTTTGGTACTCTGATAAATTTGGAAGATTGACTAAAATTTTCTTTTCTTTTATACACCAGAAACTACCCGTGCCCCTCAACTTAAAAGAAAGAAAGAAAAATCGAGAGAAATCGGCAACATGTGATCAAGTCGTCTCCCACTTTTCTGCCTCAACCCGTTTTCATTTCCAATTTCACGACGGAGTCAAAATTTTCATTATGGGTTATCAAAAAATAAAAAAAAATAAACCCACGAAAAGTCAAGAGGAGTCAATACATAAAAATATATTTTACCTAGTTACATAGTGTAATTTCTCGGTGAAGGGGACACTCCTTGAGTACATGTGGTTCCGCCACTGGCAACCAAGGTAAAGGCAAATTTAGGAAGAAAAGACAGGGCGGATTTATTGCCCAAAATTTGAGGCACGTGAATCATGATTTCTTCGTCAAACTAAGTATTTTACGTACGTATTTTTTAAATATGATATTATTTGTTGGCTTTCGTGCTCCAAAAAAATTGAATATTGCACTTGGTAAATATTGAAACAGAAATCAATTCCTAATTAATACGGTTTTTTTCCTCATTTCTTAAGAGTACACCCATATTATAAAATTCTAAATCCGCCTTATGTGTTAGGCATTTTGGTGGCTCAGAGCAACATATAAATTAAGGTTGTTCATCACTTCTTCGCTCTCTCGTGTGAATATTTCAGCGACGAATTCAAAACTTGTGGAGCCTTGTCTGTTTCATCTTCTTGTTTAGTTCAACAAAAGATCTTGGCTAATGTATAGGGTCAAATTTGACCCTCAGTATCTCTACACCAGTGGGTACGCCCAATGAGTGTACGCCGACCAACGTAGCAGGTACGACTCGGCCGTGAGGACAAAAGCGACATCGTTTAGAACTCAGCGTCCACGATAGGGAGACGTTACCTATTTTTGTAACTTTTTGATTCTTTCGAGGAAGGTCTCCTATTATATAAAGGAGACCTCCACATTGTAAAAGGGGGATCTGATCTAATACAACTCTCTCATTTTTCTGGCTTTCTCTCTCTATATCTCTACCTCTAACGAAAATATCTTATGGGTAAACATTATCACTTTGCAATATCAGATCCACGACAATATTATCATCTTTGCATCTCTAGACTTATTATATTTGATTACGATTTACCCCTTTACTATTTTTGATTGTTTTATCGCTTACAAAGTATATCGTTAACTTTTGAGCCAAACAGCTAACAAAAAGAGCTTTTTTTAACTGGTCTTTTAAGCCAAGGTCACACTGACTCTCACGTATATCATTTCTCGATCCTATAAAAACAATTGGTAGGACGACGTTACTCTTTTACCATTCAACTGCAAAAAGACTCGGACGAATGAAAAAAGCTTCTTTCTTCCATTATTTAAGTTAGTGAGTGCATATTATCATCATTTTTACTACTTTGTAAGTATTAAATACAAACTTACACTGTACTTGGTAAACACAATTATACCTCCTACTTACAAACTTAGACCTTGAATTCATTTAGTCTTATTGAGCATATAAAAGAAACCATGCAAATACTTTTCACAAAACAGAAGAGGAGAAATCATGAATGGATTAGAAACTGCAGTATCGGGTCTTCTGGTAGGTAGTACAAATACTCAGGCGGAGCTAAAATGCGGAATAGAAGCTCGGCTGAACCTAGTAACTTTGGTTTAAATTCTTTATCTATCTTAAGAAATTATTGAATATATACAAATTATTAACTTAAAACCTAATAAACTAGATTCCCGAACCTATAAGCTTCAAATCCTGCCAATACCCTCCAAATTCTTTGCACTTCATATCCACCAACAACATTAAACCTTGGGTCCCACAATGTCTGGATCCAAACATGGAACCCACTATACCTTCCCCAATCAGTACTATATAATTGTCCAAACATCCTTGATTTCACAAAGACGAAAAAAAAAATTTTTCCCTCTATTATTCTGTCATTCCCCATTTGACAATAAACTACTACAACTTGTAGTAAGCTTCAGTTGGTAGGTTCACCTTCCACCTCCTCCAGTTTCGAATTCGTCAACCCAAAATTTTCTATTCATATCTTCAATTATCAAACACCCTTTTGATTCTTGGTTCTTTCCTTTTTTGTCTCTCATCCCCCAACATACATATATATGGACTATGTGTTGTACTCCACTCTTGTTTTCATTTCTTATCACTGTTCCATTGAGAATATTTTGAGGAGTTCTTTTCCCAAACTGCTTGGGGTTCGACTTGACTTACACAAATCTTCACATCGAATGAGAATGAGAGGAGAAAGTTAAGGGTCATATAAGGCGAGAACAGGAATTCAACTGTTAAGACGCCTTTTGGATTGAACTCCAAGAGACAAAATCGTGCTGACAATACCTTCGCAGTTGAACCTGGGACATTGAGTTGCTTTTTCTTGTAATTCTAATGTATAATTCTAGTTGTACTAGCAACTTCATGGTGTCTGTTCTTTTTCTGGTGGTTTTGGGTTTACAGTTGCATAGAAATGAAGCATTTGGGACATTCGGGTTTGAGATCCACCACAGGTATTCTGATCCGGTGAACGGTATTTTGGACCTTTATCAGCTGCCTCAAAAAGGTAGTATTGAGTATTATTCAGCTTGGACTCAACGTGATCACCTTATCAAGCGTCGCCGGCTTGCTGGCACCGGAGGTCCTACTCCTGCGCCAGTCACATTCGCCGGAGGAGGAAACAAAACTGTTCTACTCAGTTCTCTGGGATTGTAGGTTCCTTCTTTCTTTTTCTGTTCCTCTCCTTTTCTGCTTTTAACTCCAGTATGGCAATAGCATGCTGTGATATTTGACTCAGAATTGCAGTATATGTCTGACGTTGTACAACAATCAATTATGTTCTTCCCTTTGGGATAACTAAATGTGTTTGGTGATTTTCAGTTTGCATTATGCAAATGTGACAGTGGGTACACCTGGGCAATCATTTCTGGTGGCACTAGACACAGGCAGTGACTTATTTTGGCTACCATGTAACTGTAGCAGCTGTGCCCGTTCACTTGTGACGGATTCTGGAAGAGTATGTCAATTTTTTACATAGTAATTTGCATATACAATACTTTGAAACAGTTAAATCACGTTTCCAATGAAGGATATAGATTAACTAAAAGACACTTGTTTTACTGTCTGTACCTTTGAAACAGCGTATAGATCTCAACGTTTACAACCTTAATACATCGTCGACAAGCAATATCGTTCCCTGCAATGGCACTCTGTGTGGACAAGGAAGACAATGTGCAGGGGCACGTAGTGCATGTGGTTATGTAGTTGCATATCTCTCAAATAATACCTCATCTTCAGGGGTACTGGTACAAGACATCTTGCACTTACAAACAGATAATACTCAACAAAAAGGTGTTGAGGCACCAATTACACTGGGGTGAGTGTGATTGTTTCTGATTTCTCTTTTGAAGATTTAAGGGGTCGTTTGGTATGATAGGTAAGCAAAAATAATCCTGGAAAAAAAAATTCGTACCGCTTTATCCCTTGTTTGGTTACTAATCCTGGGCTGGGATAAGTTACCCCAGGATTAAAAATAGTACCTGGATAACTTATACCAAAGGATGAAATAGTAATCTCAGGATTAAAAATAGTACGGGGATAACTTATACCTGCCAGAGGGTGGAATAGCAATCCCAGGATAAGTTATCCTAGGATAAGTTATCCTAGGATAAAATATTAAAATTGACAATCCAGATTAATATAACATACCAAACAGTCAATAAGAAATAATACCACAATAACTAATTTCACCACAACTAATCCCAGCATAACTTATCGTCAAACCACACGCCCCCAAGGTTAATAACTGCACACTAGATGGTGTGAGAGAAAATGTAAAATTCACTTATTGACTGCCCAACCTAAGAGCGGATAGCTAATGCGTTCCACTTATTGAACATGGTTCAATGGCCGATCCAGGACCCCAGGATGCCAAAGGCGTTCTTGCATTACACAATGCATTTTCTAGTCCACTACAATCTATATTTACTAGTAGTTCCATTTCAGGTGTGGGATGAAACAAACTGGTGCATTCTTGAATGGTGCGGCTCCCAATGGTCTATTTGGACTTGGTATGGACAGTATATCTGTTCCTAGCATTTTAGCCAGCAAAGGTCTTGCTGCAAATTCCTTTTCCATGTGCTTCGGGGCTGATGGAATTGGAAGAATAGAGTTTGGAGACAAAGGGAGTCCAGGCCAAGGAGAAACACCATTCAATCTTGAACAACCACAGTAAGCATTCACCTTGATTCACAGGGTTCAGCATTTTGATTCTGTTTCAAGCTTGATTTTATATGATGTGGGAATTCAAACTGAATATGTATTTTCTTCCTTTTCTCTGTCTGAATGCAGCCAAACTTACAATATAAGCTTGACCAGAATAACCGTGGGAAACAAGAAAACTGATGTTGATTTCACAGCCATATTTGACACTGCTACCTCATTCACATACTTAAATGATCCGGCTTACACAGTCATTACAGAGAATGTGAGTCAGGAGAAAAGGCAAATATATATGTGAAAAACCACTAAAATTTCAATAAATATTAAATTCTGAACCCATAATTTCAAAAGTACAATAAGTTCAAGTAAGAACCTTAAAGGTCGTAACCCATCAAGTTTAAAACCTGGATCTCCCTCCGGCCAGGAGCTGCATGTATGATCACTAGTTGGAGACTTTGTTGTTTATATTTAACTAAAAATTATTTGGTATATTTGGCAGTTTAATTCCCAAGCACAAGAGCAACGTATTCAACCTACTGTCCAACTTCCTTTTGAGTACTGCTATGGCCTAAGGTTAAACCAGCTTCTATAATCTTTGTTTGTATTCTTTCTCTTAATTCCTTATAAACTCTCAGAATTTAACACTATCTGTCTATTCAGTGCAAATCAGGATGCCTTTGGAAATCCTGATGTAAATTTGATAATGAAAGGTGGCGACCAGTTTTATCTTTTTGATCCAATCATAACATTGTCATTTCCGGTAAGATGGTATCTGCTCTTTGTAGGTTAGAGCATTCTCTATTATAATTTTCTAATTACCTCCTTAATCCTCAGGACGGATCCAGAGCATATTGTTTAGCTGTTGTAAAAAGTGGGGATGTCAACATCATTGGACGTGAGTATCTATTAACTACTAGTAATACTTCTGTTTATTTCTGCAACTAAGGAACTAAAGATCTTACCAATACCAGAGTGTTAAGAAGATTTTAAGTTTTTGATTTCATCTATATCTTGAGTCTGATTTACAGAAGAATGCAAAAATGAAAGAAATAACACTAATACAAGGACCCCTTTGCAGAAAATTTTATGACTGGCTACCGGGTGGTGTTTGACCGGGAAAAGATGGTTTTGGGCTGGAAGCCATCTGATTGTGAGTGTACATTCCACCTTTAACATAAGATATATACTCAACCTTCTGTTTAAGCAAAACCAGTTCAAGTCAAAAGGAGGTTCGTTTTTCACAGGTTATGATTCTAAGGAACCCAAAAGTACTACTCTGCCGATCAACAAGCAAAAGCCTACTGAAGCATCTACTCCTAACAGTGTGGAGCCTGAGACCACCAGAGGAATTGGAAATGGCACAGCTATGACTACTCCAGCTTTTCCATCACCTACACCTTCAGTAAACCATGCAACACAGTTGAATTCCTTCTTTTCCACACTAGTGATGACTCTGTTTACCACTTTTAGCTATTATTTGATTAATATTTCCTCATGAGACTTCTCTTTACCCCTGTATTATAGTGAGCTCTGTTTTATTGGTCGTATAGAAACTTCGAAGTGTCAAAAACACACCATTTTCCCATACTGCAATCTCTTTTTCTTTTTTATTTCAATTTACAACAGTGGTACCCTGGTCAGTTGGTGCAAACCTCAACTATTCCACCTGGTATCTGCTACTTCTCAGTTCCCACTAGCACAGGTACCAAGTAACTCTTTCCAACAATGTTTAGGCAGATGGGAAGAAAACACCTAACATTTTTGTCTCTACTGGAATTTGAACTCATTGACCATACTGCAATATCATTTTGTAATCAGTATTTGTTAATAAATTTCTTTTATTTTCACACACCTTTCAAGTACAAACTTGATTAGTAATAAAAAACGATGAGCTTACGTTAAGTGAAAAACATCAAGATTCAAAGAAATGGAGGATGAAGCGTAAGAGTGACACGGTTCATAAGACGTTTGTACTCTCATTCATAGGAAGTTGAAAGAGTCTCTTTTTGTTGTACAGAAACCGGAACCTAGCTGCATTATTGCTTTTTCTTAAAACGTTGTTTCCAATTGTTTCACAAAAGATTCATCTTTTACAAGGTGCAAGCCACTAAGAGCGATGCTCTCCCAATATACTTCTGTTTGCAGATAATATATGTTCTGGCAGGGGTCCTATGTAGTCAATACACAGGAAGAGTTGAGATGTAACCTTGTAGGGGAGGTATAAAGTAAGATATTCCTTATACATACTGCATAATTCTTCAACTACCAATGTAATTTGCATCTTTTAACTGCCACTTCAAAATTTGAAGGACAAAATTCTCTCAAGGTTTTAGAGTTGCAACACCAAATCTACTGATTTCACTTGATAAGCAATACTTTCACGGCAATACATATTCCTTCTCTGTGTTATATCTATTATCATTATGTCAAAGTATACAAACATTTGGAAGGTTGGGTTCAGCCTCTTGGATTCTAGATAAAATGCTGAGCAGGAAGATGCAAAATATGAAAATAGCTGGTAGTGTTCACCAATTGCTCCTTCTGTAAGTATTCAAGGCAAAGATACAAGCACCCACAATTGTGTTCAAGAGTGCACACGTATAACCAGGTCTTTTAACATGTGAGCTCTAGAAAACATTGATATTACGCTTATTAATTTAAAAAGAAACCAATGCCAGTAAAATGAAGTTTAAGCCATGTGTTCCAAATGCCAAGACAATTCATGAGCTCAAGGCTAACACCATTCATCAAAACATATCCTATGTTTCAATTGCTTATAAAAACACAGCCTCTTGGCTCTCGCAATGCAAAAAATGATTTGCACAAACTACCTCATGAAAAGAGATATAGAAATTCGGTAATGAGATAATGCTTGCGGAAAAAATAGAAAATTAGCCTCTTCCAGGTATTCCTAATCAAGGAGAAGCATTTCTTATTAACCTCACTGATAAGTATTCGCTACAACTAGGAGTGCAGTCAAGAACAGGTTGACATAATAAAGAGGTACAACTGAGGTAAACTCACATAATTTTTTCGAACATCTTCCATCAGCTTATGAGCTCCCTCACTGTTGTCATGGATAGTGTTAAGAACTACCTCTTTTGATCATCATGTTTTTTTACTAGGCAGATCACCAGCACCATTTGAATTCAATGCATCATCACTCTCAATAATCTTGCCATCTGTTGGTACAAGGCGAGGTACCCCATCGACTATCTAATTAAACACAAGGAAGAAACATAACCAAATGACAAACTTGACTAACAACAAAATGTAAATCATGAAGTCAAATACAAAAGCTCCAGTTGATATGACATAAATGTCCTCTTAATTTTCTTTGTATGTACTGAGTATATCATGAGGGAAATGTTCTCAAATCAATATTTTTCACTAATTTGACTGGAATAACTCTCTATTAAAAGTGAAGGCACTTAATTTCCTCAGATTTCCAAACTCTTAAAGTTATCCTTCCTTTTGAATAAACAAAATATTACTCATTCCTTTTCCTGAACGTTGTATTAAGCAGTTTAATTTTATTGACTTCATCCCTCCACCCCCACCCCCCCACCCCCACCCCAAACAGATGTATTTCTTTACATTTGCTTTGCCTTGGAAGTTGTTCAAAATAGTTTAGGCACACATACTCAGACATTGATTAAACAGTAGGAATGGGCAAGGAATAAATTTATTCTCAAAATGAATATATTGATTAAATGAAGAAACATGATTAATAAGGACTCATATAGCCGACGCCAACTAGTTTGGGATAGAGGCATAGTTGTTGTTATAAAAGATATATTAATCGATTATAAATCATAGTAACCTGCCTAAGAAAGCTTCGCAAAGCATAGCTAGCGCCCAGACTAGATAAAGGAGGAAGATTGCAGTATGGTAAAGCTAGTCTAAACATAACGAAGCTGTGAATACAACAACAAGAACAACATACCCAGTGTATTCCCACACTGTGGGGTCTATGTGGGGTCTAGGGAGGGTCTAGTCTAAACATAACGAAGCTGTGAATACAACAATAACAACATCATACCCAGTGTATTCCCACACTGTGGGGTCTAGGGAGTTAATGTGTGCGCAGACCTTACCCCTACCTTGTGGAGGTAGAGAGGTTGTTTCCAATAGACCTTGGCTCAAGAAAATCATTTCTCAGGAGGTTATAACAGAGTTGTGAACATGGATACAAATTATTTACATACAGTACCCCAACATAATTTAATGGTAAAAACTTAACTCCACCTGTTGTTTATACTAAACCAGTAAATGCAAGACACGTGTCTTTCATACACACTGTTTATCACTTATAATGGTTAATTGATACGTATTTTTACTTTAATTCAAACTAGTGAGGTTATATTGTTTGGTTTGGTGTAAACACTGGCTGCAAGTAAGTATTTATTCTAATTTATGCTCTGATTTCGTGCTTGAGGAACAATAATAATAGCAAAGATCATACAAAATTGGACTCATTTGACGGAATGTTTTCCGTAGTTTTAGCAGCAAATACTAAGAGCAAAACACAGTGGAAATGAAATTCAGTTATCAAAGACAATTTAGTAATTCAGTGCAACACAAATCACTCACCGGATAAGAAACACCAATGGTATCACTGATTAGAGAATTCGTCTTCTCACAAAGCCTTCAACAGAGGAAAAAAAACTACTAAACACAAAATTCTGAGTCCAGAAAAGAAAAATAATTTCCAATTATGTAAAAATTATGGTGGTTCAGTAACTGACCTTAAAGGCTGTTTTGAAAGTGGACAAACCAGATATTCTAACAGTGTTTTGTTAAACCCAACCGCTCCATCTTTTAGAAGTATTCTTCCAAATCTCACCATTTTTTATGTTTTCCTGCAAAATTTGATTCCGATGCTGGGGTTTGATATTGTGAGTTGAGAAGAATTGGGGGCGGGTCAAGATTAGCGGGTAAGAAATGGGTCAGCTCCATTGAGGTCAATATGAAATCTTTCTTGAAGAGCGGTTTACAATCACAATTGATTAGAAAGCATTATTTAGTATTTTTAACGTATATATAAAATTACACTGATAATATAAAAAATATAATTATTCTATAATCCTTTATATCTGATTCAACTTAAAAGGCCTCAGTCTTCACAATTATTTTTCTTTTATTTATCCTAAGGAGAGGTAGAGGCAAACTGAAAAAGTATTGGAGAGAGGTGATTAGACATGACATGATGCATGTTGAGCTAACCGAGGATATGACATGACCCTTGATAGGAGTGTGTATGGCGAGAATTAGAGCAGAAGGTTAGTAGGTAGTTGAGGGTCTCTATTACTACTCGATGTTACTTGTATTTTGGTTTTTCTACTATTTTGGTGTTATTACTGCTTATCTGACTTTTGTATTATTGTATATTTTTCTCTATACTGTTGAGATTATGCATACTTGCTTTGAGCCGAGCGTCTATCGGAAACAGTCTCTCTACCTACACAAGGTAGGGTAAGGTTGCATACTCATTATCCTCCCGAGACCTCACTTGTAGGATTGCACTAGATTTGTCGTTGTTGTATTGATTACTTGTGATTTAGACCTTCAAAATAGCTGGTTGATAATCAGCTTGCTAGCTTTCTTTCAATCCATTTTAGTAGAAACCTTAGACGGATCAATTTGGGTTAAATCTATTATAATCTTTCCTTAGTTATATCAGTCATGTAATGTTGAGCTAGGCAGCCATGGCAGAAGAAGAAGAAAGTCGATGAAGAATAAGTAGAAGCTTCATTCTCTGTATTAGAAATGAACTGTTCTAACTAATTCTAAGAAGCTACTATACAGATATAACGAACTTCTATTTATACTACTAACTAACTAACCTCCCCTTTTATCTACTAACTTCATCTAATTACAAAGTATTAAATTAACTACTAGACTCTACAACTGTTTCTTCTACACTCCCCCTCAAGCTGAGGGATGAAAACAGACTCTTCATTCCCAGCTTGCAGAGTAAGTAATCATGTTGTGGACTGCATAGACTTTTGGTGATGATATCTGGCAGTTGCTCTCTTGTGCCAATATGCTGAGTTTGAATCATCCCTTCTTGAATCTTTTCCCTTATAAAATGACAGTCTATATCTATGTGTTTGGTTCTTTCGTGAAAAATAGGATGAGCTGCAATTTGAATTACAGCTTTGCTATCACAGTGAAGTTGAACTGGAAGCTCAACTGATACTCCCAACTCCTCAAATAATCCAACCAACCACTTTATTTCTGCAACAGTAGTGGCCATGCTTCTGAACTCTGCTTCAGCTGAGCTTCTTGAAACTGTTCCTTGCTTCTTTGATTTCCAGGAGATTAAGGCATCACCAAACTTCACAGCATAACCTGTAACTGACTTTCTTGTCTATACACAAGCTCCCCAATCTGAATCACAGAAGGCAACCAGCTTTTGACTGCCATTTGATGGTAGAAATAGCCCAAGACCAGGATTGCTCTTAATGTACCTGATAACTCTCATAGCAGCATCTAGATGTGACTGCTTGGGAGCATGCATGAACTGACTCAGAACCTGTACCACAAATGCTATGGCAGGTCTAGTCATGGTCAAATACAACAGTCTTCCCACTAATCTTTGATCGCCACTTCTGTCTTCAAGCAACCTGTCATCAGACAAGTCCTCCTTGTTGAACACCTTATCAAACTCTATGGAGGTAAGCTTGTGATTGAATTCCAGTGGAGTGAGTGCTGGTTTTCCTCCTGATAGACCAGTCTCAGATAGCATCTCAAGTGCATATTTCCTCTGACACATATGGATGCCTTTCTCTGATCTTGAAAACTCTATGCCAAGGAAATACTTCAGTTCCCCTAAGTCTTTCATCTTAAACCTGTTCTGCAAGTCCTTTTTAGCCTTCTCGATCAAGTTTAGATTATTGTCAGTCACAAGCAAATCATCAACATAGACAAGTACAACCACCAAATCTGCTCCCTTCTTGCGTGTGAACAAAGAATAGTCATAGTGTGACTGTACAAATCCTAGATCTGTTAATGCTTTTGTCAACTTTAAGTTCCATTGTCTAGGAGCTTGTTTAAGTCCATACAAGGACTTATTTAACTTGCACACCTTCTGATACTCCTCCTGGCTTGAAAAGCCATCAGGAATTTACATATAGACTTCTTCACATAGATCTCCCTGCAAAAATGCATTATGAAAATCCATTTGAAACACAGACCAATGAGAAGCAGCAGCAAGAGCCACTATAGACCTTACTGTGACCATCTTAGCTACAGGGGAGAATGTTTCAGTGTAGTCCAACCCTTCTTGCTGGCTGTAGCCTTTGGCTACCAGCCTTGCTTTTATCTTTACACTTCTCCTATGGACTTGTACTTGACCTTGAACACCCACTTGCAGCCTATAGGAACTTTGTCTGTAGGAAGATCTACAATTGTCCAAGTATTATTGCTCTCAAGAGCTGAAATTTCAGACTTCATAGCATCCACCCATAATGGATCAATACTGGCTTCAGCATAGGTCTTGGGTTCTACAATTGCTAAATAAACAGCTAAAGAAGACCTGTAGGCAGGAGTGAGATGGTCATATATCACATAGTTGGACAGTGGATATGGGCAAGAGGATTTCTGTTGAACAATATAATCTCCCATCCATACAGGAGGCCTTGATTCCCTTGAGGATCTTCTAAGTTGTACTGGCTGAGGAGAGGGATCTCTGGCAGAAGATGATGAAAGAGGCTGAGAAGCATCATCAGAAGTGAAGTTTGAAGGAGAATGCAATGGAGCAGACACAGTAGAAGACTCAGGAGGATCAGGTTCAACCAGTTTCACCACAGGGAATATAGGAGAATGACTAGTGTTTATGTGCTTGAAGGGAAAGATGTCTTCTTGAAAGACAGTATCTCTGCTTACAAAGAACTCCTTGGAGGTTAGGTCATAGAGGTAATATCTTTTCTGAGTTGTGGAATATCCAAGGTGGACTGCTGGAATTGCTCTTGGACTAAACTTATCACCCTTCTTGACATTGGTAGCATAGCACAGGCTACCAAATACTCTGAGATGTTGTAGTGAAGGAGCTCTGTTAAACAACTTCTGTAAAGGTGACTTACCTTTCAATAACACAGTAGGCAATCTGTTGAGTAGGTATACAGCTGTGGATACACACTCTCCCCAAAACCTTAAGGGTACAAATGCATGAAATCTTAGTGCTCTTGCCATGTTTAGAATATATCTATGTCTCCTCTCTACAATATCATTTTGTTGTGGTGTATATACACAAGAAACTTTGGTATATAGTCCCACACTCCTTAAGCAAATTATTCACCTGATCACTGAAGAATTCTGTACCATTATCTGTTCTGAGGCATTTCACTCCACAGCCAAATTGAGTTCTGACATATATTAGGAAGTCCTTTAGCACTACAACAAACTTTGCTTTAGTAGGCATTAGGGAGAGCCATGTATATCTAGAGAAATCATCTACTAGATTCAAAAAATATCTCTTACCGTCATGCGTGGGAACCTTATAAGGACCCAATACATCGGCATGCACAAGATCAAAAGGCTTAGCAGAACAGGTAGTACTTAGAAGAAAGGGTAGTCTTGCCTGTTTAGCAATAGGACATACAGAGCATATGTGATTATTCAGTTGAGAGTTACACAAGCTTTCAATATTCCTCAACACTCTTAAAGGAGCATGTCCTAGTCTTTTATGCCAAAGAGACAAATTGTGACGACCCAAAGGGTCATCACCTGTTTTCTCTTTCATTCCGTGCTTTCGAGGTCTTGAAAACCTCTTTTTTTTTCTTGTCTCGATTTGCGTGCGCAGTTCGGGCGCGTAGCCGGAAAGATTATATGTTAAATTCTGTGAAAAATTTCAAAATGTGGCTTTAAAATGATTAAAGTTGACTTTGGTCAACATTTTTGGTAAACGGACCCGGACCAGTTATTTGACGGTCCCGGAGGTTCCGTAGAAAAATATGGGACTCGGGCATATGCCCGGAGTCGAATTCCGAGGTCTAGAGCCCGAGAAAAGAATTTTTCTGTGAAACTGTTTTTCTGAAATTATTAAGGAAAATGGAAATGAAAATTGATTAAAAGACTGTGGTATCGGGCTCGTATTTTGGTTCCAACGCCCGGTACAAGTCTTATATATGGTTTAAGCGCTTTCTGTGAAATTTGGTTGAAATCGGACGTCATTTGACGTGTTTCGGACCTAAATATCAAAGATTTGAAGTTTATGAAGTTAGAATGAAAAAAATGAAGATTTTGAGGTTTGATTAATTGATTTTGATGTTGTTTTGGCGATTTGATCGCACGGTTAAGTTCGTATGAGGTTGTTTAGTTAGTGTGTGAGTTTGGTTAGGAGCCCCGATGGCTCGGGAGTGTTTCGGAGGTGTTCCGGGGTGTTTTGAACTTAGGAGATTGTAGCAGATTTTCTGCAATTTTTGCATAGCTTTTTCCTTCTTCGCGATCGCGGCCTTCAGCCCGCATTCGCGTACCTTTGGGCTTTCCCTTCTTCGCGTTCGCGGCTCAGTCCCCGCGTTCGCGTAGCTTTAATCCTCCCTTCATCGCGTTCGCGAACCCCGTATCGCGTTCGCATAGACCAAACTCCGGACCCCGGCACTTTTCTTCTACGCGTTCGCGTTTGCCTTCACGCGATCGCGATGACTTGCCCAGCTTACCCTTCGCAAACGCGGCCCCCTTCCCGCGAACGTGAAGGGCATTTTTGCCCAGTGAATTTTAAAGTTCAAAAACAGAACAGTGAAGGGTTTATTCCTATTTTCTCACGAGCTCTCTTCCTCCCCAAGCTCTAGGACTCCATTGAAGCCCCCATCCTTCAAGACCACTTGAGTAAGTAATTTCCCACTCATTTCTTTCACTTTTCCTTCATTAATTAGTAAGTTTCTAAGCCTAAATCATATAATCTAGGGTTAAAATTGGGGGAAAAGGGTAGAGTTAGGGGTTTTCAATTTTCCATGATTTAGACCTCGTTTTGGGGTCGAATTTGAAAACAAATTGTATATCCGGGCTCGTGGGGGAATGGGTAACATGGAAATTGGTTCGAACCTCGTGTTTTGACCAAGCGGGCCCGGGGTCAATTTTTGGAATTTTGGGAAGAAAGCTTAGAAATTCATATTTAGGCATTGGGTTTAGTTTGTTTAGCTATTATTAATATTGTAAAGTCATTATTTCATAGATTTGACTGAGTTGGAGCCGAATTTGAGGGGTAAAGCTATACTAGAGGCTTGAGTTGATTTTGGAGCATTTGAGGTAAGTGTTTGATCTAACTTTGGCTTGAGGGAATAGGATTAGAGTATTATTTGCTAATTGCTAAATGTTGAGTACGGTGTATAGGCATGGTGACGAGTATCTATACACCGGTGTCTAGCATGACCGTGGGTCTTTATTTGTGCTTAATTGGGATTCTGTAGTGACTCTTCCTTGTTAATTGATGGTTTCTATATGATATGAAGAGAATGAGAAGGAAATATGATGTGTAAACTCTTTGGAGCGTTGGCTCGATTTTTGACTTGATTAAAAAGTAAGAAATGAACGTAAGAGAAAGAGATGTGATTATTCCCTTGCCGGGACGTGTAAGTTATTGTTGTTGCTCCCTTGCCGGGATTTAACTGCTTAGTCGTATTCTCCCTTGCCGGGAAACCACTTATATATTATGAAATGGGATCGTGTGGCACGCCGACCACTTATATATTATGAAATGGGATCATGTGGCACGTCGACCACTTATATATTATGAAATGGGATCGTGTGGCACGCCGACCACTTATATATTATGAAATGGGATCGTGTGGCACGCCGACCACTTATATTTGCTGAAATGGGATCATATGGCACCCCGACCACCTAGTTATACTATGAAATGGGATCGTGTGGCACGCTGACCACTTATATAGATTATGAGATTTGATGTAGTTTCGTGTTTTTTTCTGATAAGTTGTTTTCGTCTGTATTTCCCCTAAGCATGTCCCCTCCCCGCCTTAATTGGTATTTTCTGTGGTTATTTCGTTGCACTTGTATATACATATATATCTGCACAGGTTGTTTTTGGTAGGTCCTGTCTAGCCTCGTCACTACTTCGCCGGGGTTAGGCCAGGCACTTACCAGCACATGGGGTCGGTTGTGCTGATGCTACACTCTGTGCATCTTTTTGCACAGATCCAGGAGCAGCTTTTGGGCCTCAGCAGTAGGATTTGATTGGGAGCTGACTTCAGTCCAGGGACTTTCGAGGTAGCCTAGCTGACGTCCGCAGGCCGGAGTCCCTTCTATGTTATTAGTTTGTTTTCCTTGTACCGAGACAAACATTGATGTACTTCTATTCAGACTTGTTTTTAGCACTCTTTAGTAGTTCGTGAGTTAGTGACACCGGATCTGGGTAGAGTTGTATTTAAACTTCCGCAATTGGTTTTCAGTTATCTATGTTTTTAAGACGTCCGCTTTTATTTAAATGACTCGTTTTATTTATATCGTTGTGATGTTATCAGAAAATGTTTTAATACTTGGCTTGCCTAGCTCCGACAGTAGGCGCCATCACGACTCCCGATGGTGGGAAATCCGGGTCGTGGCACAAATCAACAATCTTAGTTCTATTCTTGGAACTAGCTTCACTTATTGAACTGCAAATGGTATTTATAGATGATTGACTGATGACATCCTTATTCTCAGAGAGTTGCTGTGAGTTTCCTCTGTTCCCTCAGAATGTACAGGCCATCCTCTTCTCTACCAATCCCTATCACCTTCCCACTTGAGAGTTCCTGAAACACACAGAAGTCAGGAAAGAATGCTGCACAGCATTGTAATTCCTTGGTGATCTTTGATACTGATAATAGATTGTATTTGAATTCAGGTATATATAATACTTCTCCAATTGTCTTGTCTTGAAATATATGAGATTCTCCTGTCTTAGTGATACTCACTTGCTCTCCAGTAGGTAGATGTACCTTATTTTTACCCATTTGAGACAGTTCTTTGAATTTGTGAAGCAAGCCTAACTGATGTACCATGTGATTTGTAGCCCCTGTGTCTACTATCCAGTTATGGTTTCCTAAACTAGACATTAGAGCAGTAGGAATACCTGTTGTTCCCACTTGAGCTGCATTAGCCACAGGTTCTCCCTCTTTTCCCTTGCTTAGCATTTGTAGAATTTGATTGTATTGTTCTGAAGTGAAGAACTGAACTGGAGCTGGTGATGTTGTATTAGAAGCAGGTGCTGTTTGTTGAGATGATCCTTGAGCTTCAAATCCCTGATTTCCTGCACCACACACATTGTTAGCATAAGTGTTTGGAGTGCCTCCCTTCCTCCTGTATTTGAAATCAGCTGGATATCCGCGCAGCTTGTAGCAGTTATGCCTTGTGTGACCCTTAAACTTGCAGTAGTCACATTGAAGTGCAGACCTTCCAGAACTCTAGTTTGTCTTAGCTTTGTAATTGATGTTACCACCACCAGAATTGTTGCCACTGTTATTTCCTTTGTTGCTTAGTAGAGCAGTTGCATCGTTGCCATCAACACTAATGCTAGCATTAATTCCACCACTGCCATTTCTCCTTTGACTTTCTACATTTACTATCATAGAATATGCTTGGTTTATGTTTGGTAAAGGCCTTGTCATAAGCATTTGATCCCTGACATTCTCATAGGAATCATTCAGTCCTGTTAAGAACTTATATAGCTTTTGCAATTGATAATGTTCCGCATGTTTGACAAACTCTGGACATCCACAGGAAGGAGGAGGAGATAGTGTCTCATACTCATCCCACAGTTCCCTAAGTTTCGAAAAATACACAGACACAGAAGATATGCCTTGGGTTAATGCAGCAATTTCTTTGTGCAGATAACATGCTCTAGAGGCATTTACTTTATCAAACCTCTCTTTGAGGTCTTCCCACACCTTATGAGCATCGGATGCATAAATCACAGTACTAATTAGACTAGGAGATACAGTGTTCATTATCCAGGCTAGAACAATGGCATTGCATCTGTCCCAGAGTTCATGCAAGGTAGAATCATACATTTCTCTTCTACAAGTTCCTAAAACAAAACCTAGTTTGTTTTTACCATGCAACACAATCTTCATTGACCGACTCCAAATTGAGTAATTTTCAGAACCTTGAAGTTGAATTGAGATAAGAACAGAACCTTAAGTATCTGAAGGATGAATGTACAGAGGATGATTGTGATGCACCAGATCTGGAGCAAGTAGTGCTTGAGCCTGACTTGCAGTCGCCATAGGAGGAGTTGAAGTCGAGGTTCCGTCATCGATTGCCATGTAGATAGTATAGATTGTATCGCACTTCTCTAAATGAGATGATTTAGGTCGCAAATCACTCAATTTCAGCAGAAATTGACACTAATCAGACAAACCCTAATTTCAGGGAATTTGCTAGAAAACTGAAAAGGAATAGAGTAAAGGAAGCTATTAACTAGCGATCTTCCTCTCCTGAAGCTGCTGAGTTAATCGATCTAGCCTTGAAGCTCTGATACCATGTTGAGCTAGGCAGCCATGGCAGAAGAAGAAGAAGAAAGTCGATGAAGAAGAAGTAGAAGCTTCATTCTCTGTATTAGAATGAACTGTTCTAACTAATTCTAAGAAGCTACTGTACAGATATAACGAACTTCTATTTATACTACTAACTAATTAACCTCCCCTTTTATCTACTAACTTCATCTAATTACAAAGTATTAAATTAACTACTAGACTCTACAATTGTTTCTTCTACATGTAATCTGTCAAATTTTAAATAAATTAGGCTTCTTCTTTAGTGAGACAGGGAATCCCCCCTTAGAAAGATGTTAGGATCAAAATGTAGTCCGAGAAGGAATATTTTCATGTTGGTGGTTCGATTTCCGAAGAAAAATAAAGGTAACATCTCAGTTCACTAGTAATATTGTCCATTTTACGCCTAAGTTGAAATATATTGATAAAGTTTAAGGTTTATTTTTTCATACATACTCAACATCTTTTCTGTGTTTTGCTGACTTGAAATTTGCCTAGAATGTTACAGTTGAATGTGTAAAAACGGCAACATACAATTGTAGGCATGTAAATTTTATTAAGATTAAATCCATGAAATAATTTGGACTATATTCAAGATATATTAGTCCAAATAAATATATGGGCTAATATAATTGAATTAATTATATAAGTCCAATATATATGGATTAAATAAATAAGTCTTAATTCATTGGGCTAGCCCATTTAATTGGGCTAAAGTGATGAGCCCACTTTATTAAGCCCAAGATGTCATCTTCCTAGAGGCCCAGTTTGGTGCCACGTGTCAAATGACGTGGCACGCCAAGTCAAACGGAAGAGCCAATAGGATCATGCCACGTGTCAAAATGACAAGGCATGCCCAGTCACACTGAAAGGCCAATGAAATCGTGCCACGTGTGCAAGTGACATGTTTTGGCCAATCAAATGCGGTCATGTCACCCTTCAATTTGATTGGTCGGAAAGAGTTTGTTCTTATCATGACTCTTCCCTTCCACAACTATAAATAGGGGTCTTCATAACTCAGAAAAGGCACCAGAAGTTATAACAAGAAGCAAGAAAGAGCTCGTGGATCAAACGCTGCAAATTTCTCCACAAGTTTCAAGCTTCAAGTTCAAGTTCAAGCTCAAGAACGAAGAACAAATCAATTCCAAGCTCAAAAACGAGAACAAATCAAGATCAAGTTCAAGCAATCAAGCTCAAGCTCAAGAACAAGATCATCGTTCGTGGCGATAACTATAAATTCAAGATCAAGCTCAATGGCCTTTGAATTTATTTACAATTGGAAAGAAGAATCAGAGGATCCATAGAGATTGTAACACTTAAATATTCGAAATAAAATACTACGACTGTTGCAATATTTTCGGTCTTGATTTTAATTTTCTCGACGCAAATTTATTGTCTACAAATTCTGGCACGCCCGTTGGGACCATCTCTACCTCTCATCTCAACTTTTCAATCACCAAAGTTCAAGAACATTGAAATGGCTTCAAAGAAAATTAACTCCATTTCAACTTCCACCAAGGCTGCTAACTCCAGATTCTATGCTGATGTGGAAAGCATCCTCGATGTCATCTTTGGAAGCTTCGGACCAGTTACGAGGAGCAAAGCAAGCTCTTTAGGACAACAAGCACCCCAAGTGCCGTCCGCATCAACCCCTGTTTTCGGATCTTCATCCTCAAAAGGAGCAAGATCTGCCACAAACGCATCTGAAGGAGGAAGCGATGTTCCTGAAAAGATTAAGAAAACTCTTGCTCTGCTTGACCTCTCCGGCTCCAAGCACTCTGCTGTGAAGGAAGATAATGATGCTTCAAGTGATGGATCCTCCCCGCTTACACCACATAGCGTGAGCCAATCAAGGATCAATCTGTGTGAAAATCCATGCTACTCTCCGTCATCCACGACAATCATGCAAGCCATGGTGACAAACACTTCATCCATGGAGGAGCAGTTGGCAAACTTGACGGAAGCAATCGCTGGCTTAACCAAATGCATGCAAAATCAAGAGGCTAGAATTGACAAGCTAACAGACAGGGTGGGAACCTTGATGGAAGAAGAATCTACCCATGCACCCGGCAAGCTCCCAGAAGTTCTAGAGAGTGACTCTCCCCCAAAACAAGCAGCATCCACTAAGGCTATCCCTGTCTCATCTGAAGGGATGATTCCAATCGATCAACTGAAGGAGTTCATCGAAGGAACCATTAAGAACAAATATGAAGTTGCTGCCAAATCCTCCCTTACATATGCAAAGTCGTACACTGCAAGGGTCGATATGTTGAAGATGCCTGCCGGCTATCAACCTCCGAAGTTTCAACAGTTTGATGGTAAAGGTAACCCGAAGCAACATGTTGCGCACTTCGTGGAGACGTGCAACAATGCTGGGACTTATGGAGATTACCTCATCAAGCAGTTTGTCCGCTCGCTAAAAGGAAACGTTTTTGACTGGTACACGAACCTCGAGGCTGGATCTATTGACAGCTGGGATCAACTAGAGCAAGAATTCCTCAATCGCTTTTATAGCACAAGACGCACGGTGAGTATGATAGAGCTTACAAATACTCGTCAACGAAAGGGGGAACCAGTTATCGACTTTGTCAATCGTTGGAGGAATGCAAGCCTCAACTGCAAAGACAGGCTTAGTGAAGCTTCAGGCATAGAGATGTGCATCCAAGGCATGCATTGGGGATTGCGCTACATCTTGCAAGGTATCAAGCCTAGCACATTTGAAGAACTTGCAACTCGTGCCCATGACATGGAATTGAGCATGGCCTCCACTGGAAATGAAAGGCTGCCCATCTATGAACCTCGCAAAGCGAATGACAAGCAAGAAGTCAGGAAGTGGGTCAAGTTCGTACCCAAGTCTGAAAGCAAAGAAGCTATGAATGTCAATACGTCACCTATGAAGTTCACGACGAAGGTGAGCAAGAAGCAGAGTATGAAATCCACTTCTTTTCAAGACAAGCCAAGTGGAAAGTTGACTCTAAAAGAGATGCAGGAGAAAGAGTACCCATTCCTGGATTCTGATGTGCCAGCCATTTTCGAAGAACTCCTCGAGTTAAATCTCATTGAGCTTCCGGAGATGAAGCGACCAAATAAAGCTTGTAAAACAAATGACCCAAACTACTGCAAATATCACCGACTTGTAAGCTACCCTCTGGAGAAGTGCTTTGTCTTCAAGGACAAAGTCATGGACTTGGCTCGCGAAAAGAAGATCGTGCTGGAAGATGAGAAAGCAAGCGCAAACCAAGTCTCTATCCCCTTCGGCTCATTTAGTCCAGATGAATTATGCGGTATTAAAGAAAGTAAAAATGAAGAATTACTGGAGAACAACAAAGTTGAAGACGATCAACCTGATGATGATGAAGGTTGGACGTTGGTGACTCATCGTAGGCGCCACAAAAGGAGCCCACGAAAAGAATTAGTAGAACAACCAACAAGGAAGATGATGGCAAAAAGACCAATGAAAAAGAATCCAGTTAAGCGTTTGAAGAAAGCAAAAGTGGAGATGCACCACCCTCAAAAGCCACGACATACAGTGACTTTGGAGGATTTCTTGCCATCTTGGTTCCGCACGAAGATTTCCTGTGATCGTGTTGAGGCCTCTTGTTGCCATGCTGGCAAAGGGGAAGAAAAGAGTGATGACCTATCGTTGGCACCATCTTCGGAAAAGCCCATCGAGTCCACTCCTCAAGAAGTTAATGCTTGTGAGGAAAAGGTCACGTTCACAAATGACGATCTTTTGCTAGGTGAAACTCCTCATAACCGCCCGTTGTACCTGGTTGGCTATATGCGCGATGAAAGGGTAAATCGGATTTTGGTTGATGGAGGATCCTCGGTGAATATTTTGCCAATACATACTGTGAAAGAACTTGGTATTCCTACGAACGAACTCTCAGAAAGTCGTGTGATGATCCAAGGATTCAACCAAGGGGGGCAAAGAGCCATAGGCGCGATCAGGCTGGGAATCACTATTGAAGATATGCAATCAAGTGCATGGCTGCATGTGATCGACGCGAAGACTTCATACAATGTTTTGCTTGGAAGGCCTTGGATACATGAAAATAAAGTAGTTCCGTCTACCTACCATCAATGTTTAAAATACTACGAGGGTGAAGTCGAGAAGACGATAGTTGCTGATGATAAGCCATTCACCGAGGCTGAGTCACACTTCGCCGATGCAACGTTCTACTTGAAGAACCGCATTGTGAAGGAGCTGAAAGCTGATGATGGCATGAAAAGCAAGAATAAAGAGCCCTCAACTAAAAGAGAAGAGGTGACTACTGGTGAAGCCAAAGCTGTTAGTAAGGAGGTACAACCCAATGCGAATAAATCTTATAGAGGGAATATTACGTCTTATGGCAAGAAAGTAAGTCCGGCGCTCCAATATGTCCCTAATAGGAAGAAAGACGAAGGTGAACCATCTAATCTCCAAGTTAACATGCTAAAGGAGTTAACTCTTCCGGTTAAACGAATTGAGGCAGTAAAGTCGCCCTCAATGCCGCTTGCAGGGTTTTTAGCCCAAAATCGTTTGCAGAATGTGGCACTCCCTACAACAATAACAGGTAATAATTATCTACAATAATCTTCAAAATTATAGTAAATAACTTGCTTAACCGGTTAAAATACATGTATATAAATTATACCAAGAATGGTATATTATCCCATTTACATCACATGAGAATACAACCCCTTCTCTCTTTTCACGTGAAATAGGTGCATAGCTAAGTTCATCTTTCCGCTATTTAGACTGCCGGGGGCCGGGGGGGGGGGGGGGTCGGCTTCAGGTGTAAAAAAAGGTTAGAGATAGTCCCTGATTTGTCAACCACAGTTTAAGGAATGGACAATGAACCGTTGAAAACTATAGAATATATTCTGTACAAGCTGAATCTGGATTACTAAGAATTACTTTACAGAATGGTTGACTAAACTCAGTCAGAAACTATCACGATGCATGAATCCAGTAGTGACAAGTTAATCAGTCATTAACTCTGCATAATTCTATAAAAAATTTAGCCTTAAAACGCCAACCGTAATTTCCTAGGATTCCATAAATTGAGAAGGTGGAGGACATGTTTTCGTCTTCCCTGTACCTGCATAATATAGCTTTGCATCATTCGTGAACGTATAAAGAGTGAGCTTAGTGCAACACATAGTGTTAAGATTTCCAGTTTGGATCTTGTTAATACAGAAAAACGGCTCCAACCTAGTTGAAGGCATTAACAGAAGGAAATGTGAGTAGAGGATTCAAGTAAAACATACCATGAGCCCCACGTATCTCCACTTCACGCAATTCTTGGACAAGAGCACAGCAACAGCACATTAAGTGTGAGAGAAAATCATCAATAATGCCTCCCTAAAAAAAACAAAAATCAGCAGGGTATCTAGGATATCTCGATGATATTCAGTTTAACACCAGGTCTTGCATGAAGGTACTTGTCCATCATTAACAATTTGATTTTGTCAATCAAGTACCTTCAAACAAGGATCAACATGATGAAGAAAAAGGAACCTTCAGAAGCTTTTCCTTATCCCTTCCGATAGGCATTTTCATATGGAGAGGGGGGTTTCTCTTTTCTTGTGGAGTGTTAGCAGGAATAACGTGCAAGTCTATTTTTCATTTCTGATTTACTAGAGAGATAAGTTGTGAATCTACTCTGATAACTTGCAAGTCTATTTTTCGTTTCCTATTTACTAGAGGGATATTAAGTTTGCGAATCTACACTGATAATGGGACGAATGCAGCTGCAGTAGATATGGTAGTTTACCGTGATGTTTAGCTTTTTCCGTAGCTTCTTTCTGACGCAGCAAGTGTAACAACAGCAGGACAGTATCAATGAGTAAGCCATTAATTCATTACAGGCATCTGCTGAAGCTGCATCCAACACAGTCAAAAGTTATTTAGGAGAGATCCAAATGGTATCAAAATCGTGAATAAACATCAAATAAAATAAGGGCAGGGTGATACTGTTTGAGATATGTCTCACATCAGTTGTATAAGTGTTTCTAGAAGGATTTGTAACAATCTTGGACGACTCCAACAATAACCTTCAGATCGCATTTGAATTGTTCTAAAAACTTGTTAGGGGGAAGAAACTTAATTTATTTACTGGACACTTCTTTATTTAGATGTACGTCACGCCTCCTCACATGTAGACTGATTCTTTTTCTTATGCCAAACACGTGGAAATATTTTTGTTGATAGGTGTTGTAAGTCTAAAACTGAAGACCTCATGATAGTTGAATTTGTGAAACTCGCATAAAATATTAATCTGTTAGAGATATGACACTTTTATTTATTTATTGCAGGTTTGTAGCATGACAATGTCCCACATCGATTATATAACAGTTAAGAAGTAGTTTCAGCCTTAAGGTACTCCACTCATATCCTTACCAGTTTTGGCTGAATGCTCAAATTCTTTTTTTGATGCATAGTATACTTAGAATGGAGATACCTGTTGTAAGATATCTAATTATACACAGAGAATTTGAATTTTATCACAGGAATATTGATCCAAATTTTCTAGTTCTTAAACTTACAAGACCCAGTCAAGTATTGAGTTTACAGTTGCTATTTTCTCTTGAAAACAACAGAGAAATGCAATCAACAGCTTGGTTATCAAAAGAATAGGTTGCCAATGCTAATCTAGAGATGGATTAACTAGTTCTTTCACATCTCTTAGATAGTACTTAGTTTAACTTTAACCAAAAACATAGTATATATGCTCTCACGGTGAGAACTGCACTTCAACTGCTAGTTCTGAATGTCATGCAGTGACTTGCAAAAATAAATACCATACCCATGGCTAATTATGATTTCTTGTGATTAGAGAAAAGAAGATTGCTGAAACTGAGTAACTAAAAGATGACTCCATCTTTATTTTTATCACCCATGACTAGACAAGAAAGATTTGGACAGACTATTGAGCCACTTACATATATGCCTGTCAGCTGCAGCACTGGCAACTTTAGAAAATGTACCGCAAGGAAAGAAACAGGTTTTCATGCCTGCAAGGTAAACACACGCTTTTAACTACAATATCTTGATATTACATGAAAATATAATGATATTTTCTCCAAAGGATGAATAACAAGCAGCTTTCCATCAGAAAGATGTAAAAGCTCAAACAAAGTAAACCAAAATGAATTGAGTTGAACAAGAAGGATCATATGTTAATGATGCCAAATGCGATCTTCCTTTTAACTACAGAACTATTGTTGATTAGCACAAATATCATCCCAGCCAATATAGTCTTTGAACAAACTTCTATACCAAAAACCATCAAATAGGGAAAAGATAACTTTATGTATATAAAACAAACAAGTCATACGATCAACTAATTTCAGGATTCTCCTTCAAAATAAAGGCTGTTCAGCATGAGAAATGATAGAACATGAACTAGCAATATCTATCTAAGATCACATGACCAGCAGAAGACTGCGGTTGTGTGATTCATAGCAAGAAGAGAAATACTAATAGGACGAAGTGATAACAAAAAAGGATAGCCAATTGTGCTTCGGTATCCTATTTCAGCCATGGGAATCCTTCCCGCCTGAGTCTGCTACAAAGAAAAGATGTTTCTAATAGCAATGACCAGAAAAACATCCAATCTAAAGGAGTAAATGTTTGCGCCATTGACAACTTGAGCATGATCCAAATCTAAAGTAGCCACAGACTCAAATATTCTGGTCATAATAAACATGGATATTTGTTAACATGTTCCAAGGTTTCCAATACACTCCAAAATGATGAGTGTATCACATAAAATAAAAATCAGTTGTACTCGAGAAAAATCAAACTCCTTGTAAGGTTTGGATCAGTTCAAAATATCGTAAAGCAAATGTATTAAGAACTAAGAGTTGATTCATTTCAATTTAAACAATAACAAAAACAACGACCCAGTGAAATCCCACTAGTGGGGTCTGGGGAGGGTAGAGTGTACGCAGACCTTACACCTACCCCGAGGGAGTAGAGAGGCAATTTCCGAAAGAAATTTAAAAAGGGGGAAAACCAAAATTCGCTGTAGAGATGTCTTAAGGATTATGTTTCAATGTCTAAATATCCAATTTCCTTGTCTCATTCTATCTTTTTGAAATACGCGCCCAATTCAACATATTTTACTTTGCAAAATAGGATAACATACAATGGTCACCATCAACTAAGCTTATTTGAAGTACTTAAAATACATAGCTCGTTGCCCTTTTGCCTGCTAGAGCTAGGAAATAAGTAGTCTCACATTTCTTGTTCTGCCTAAGAGCTACCTCACCTTGATTAGAAAGATAAAGGTCATTGGCTACGTTATATTTCCAGGTGCTTAAAACCCACTTGTGCAATTATATATCTGAAATGCTAACTAGAAAACTTGTGAAGGTGAATTCTAATGCCAACATCCTTCACCAAGAATGATTTCAGGTTGGCATCAGTCCCTTGTTGTTTGCATTCTATCTTATTAATCTAGTTAGCCTATCTGTAATTGGCTCTAAAGTGCAGTTATTTGCAATGCTACAATGGCACATAGAAGCTTGTCGACTGACGTTCAAGTTTGAGAGTCTATGCACATGAATCTACTGCTAAATACTTTCTTGACTTTTTTCTTTCCTGAACCAACATGGTTATTTTTTGTACTTCAACATCCAATATTTCTTCTATTCTGTTTTATAGTCTACAGATGGCTCCGTCTCTAAATCACCTAATCCTTTTCTGCCACTGAGAAACATTTCCATAGCATGCTTACTAGTACATCCTGCTTTCAACAAATGCCTTTTTTTTTTCTTTTCTTTTTTTGAATACTCCCTGGATTAAGCAACTCCTTTTCCTTGATCTAGCTACCCAAGGAATGGAATGGAACCTCTCTCCCAGTAAATGGAATGGAACCTCTCCCAGTACTTCCTCTGACTACTCCGAAGGTACGAATCAGCAGATATTTTTTAGCATGCACCAAGATGGGTAACAAATATTATATCAGTTTAGTGTTGAGTCTTCAGGGTATCTATTCTATCCAACGACCTATACAGTAGAAATGAAATAACAAAGAGCTTTTAATAGTCCATGCTGGTTTCTCCATGCCAAAAATATCCCTTTGTTACTTCCCCGAAATCATCCAAAAAATGCACGAAGGATCTGTTTGATAGGCTAAACTACAATCATGACAAACTTTTAGTTTCTGAAGTTGGAGCGTGGAATAAATTGTTCTCTTTGATCAATAATAACAAATATTTCCTCAAATTACAAAGTGTCTCACATAAAATTGGACTTGTGAATACAAGTACGTCAACACGGGTAGTTTTGTTCACAAAATTAACTATTCTGGACATTTTACATCTTCAGTACAAATATCTATCAACAAATAATCATTGAAGAAACTGATTATCTTTCATTCAAGCAAAACTGGAATGAAAAACGATAGAAAAGATGAAACCATGTACTGTAACATAAAGAATAGTAAAGCAAAGATGTTGAATGTACATAAGAGAGGTTCTGAACAGCAGCCCAACAGATCTGAATGCCACTCGTCATATCGATCTGAACCCTTTGAAGACAGCAGTTCACGCTGAGATGAAACTGATGAAGAGATTCTGTAGATAACATAAAAAGCGAAATGGTTGATAGAAGAGTATAGGCACTAAACTCTCAGACTCTAGAGAATTCACAAGATAGCTCCCACATCATATGAAAGGATCAATACTATCTATAAAGGAAACCTACCTTGAAGTTGACTGTTTCTCATCGCTCTTAGTATAACTTCTATCATAGTGTTCCTTGTCACTGTTGACATCTGAGTGACTATGCTCTAACTTTTTGGTAGGCTTGGTGGGTGAACTCTTCTCAGAAAGAGATTCAGATGCAACTACCTCTGTGACTTCGAGAAGATGCTGAATGAACTCACAATGACTTACATCTAAATTAGCTTGTGAACGTTGCAGTTCCAGCTGAAGCTTTTCATTCTCCTTTTGAATTGCCTCATTGATAGGCATGCTTGGGTAGGAACGAGAAAGGGTCTTCTTCAACACTACTGTATCATGTTTAGAGGGCTCTCGTTTCAAAATGACCTCTTGCACCTTCATGTCTTCAGCCTCCAAAGTGTATTCACACTGGTCCTTCTCGATGATTTCAAATCTCTCCTGTCAACATATGAAACGCAAAGATTTATTCTCTTTGAAGATAGAAACTAGATACTGACAACACACCAATTGTACATGTGTAAATAATTAAGTCAAGGTGCAGGTTACTCCTTCCAATTCTGAGCGGAAGTGAGCAAACCAAGCTAGATTTGCATGCTTGAATAGATATATTAGAATAACATGAAAGTTAAATAAGTGAGCAGATTACTGTTTTTTTAAAGATGCATCTCACTTCCAACTACAATTTCTCTCATGCTTTACTTGATAAAGAAACTATCGCCTTGGGAAGTGATCACAAACATTTTTTCTACAGTATATGTTAAACAAGATATAAGACAATATTGGCCCTCGACTTTGTTAACAGTCAGCAGTTACCATAGCAATGAAAAAAGTGAGTGCATAACGTCCTAGTCCTTGACTTTAGTTCATAACCTGTAAAGTGGAGACAAGAGAATAAGAATACATAACTCGGCAGAAGAGAGAGGTTGACGATACTCAACGACCTCGTGACAGCAGTTTACTATTAATTCCAACTCTAGACTGCTTGATACTAATATCTCATGGCGTTTGTCCATCATCTGGCACATTGAAGTAGTCCACATTTCCCACACATGACCTACCTCATAATCTTATGCAAAACGAACAAGTGACCAGAGCTGTCCATTTTGCAGGAACCAAAATGTTTAAGAAACTATCATGCACTAATTTTTCTCCTAATTGATCACACTTTACACCTTGACAAGTAAGCTAATGTAAGAATCTATTCTTGAATTTACTGACACTGTTGTTGGTAATTGGTATTTATTTTTATGATGCTAATACATTCAAGCTTTTTATACATGTTACAGCATGAAAATAGGAAACTTGTTCTTCCACAAACATAGTATTTAACCAAAAAAGAAGTCTTCTTAGCATCTGAAAACAAGGATTTGAATAGCAATTAACCAGCAAACCTAGTAAGATCTTACGATAGGAAACACGTGCAAGGTTAGCAGGAAAGAAAAGCCTCATACTATAATTTTGTGGATCAGACCAACATCAAATGATGCAACGACCTGACAAACAATTCCAAGTACAAATCATGAATTCAAGACTTCCTATCAAACTTAATATACAAGTAAGAACAAATACATAGGCGTGGGACAGATTATGAACGAAATAAAATACTTATGAAGACATGTAAAGCTGAATGCCTGATGGTATGGATAAAGAGAGCAAAGTTTCTGTACCCTGACTCGAGCATTATCCACCAGAGTGATAAGAGGGATGATCTTCAAATATTGGTCAATCTCATTCTGAGCCTTCCGGAACTGGTAAACGATGTTCCATCCCATAGCCAACAGATAAAGATAGCTCCTATCCTGGCAGCTGTGGACCAACATATAAGACCTCCTTAATGCATCTTCAAGATATTCCAATGGCTCGCGGGTTTCGGGATACTTCTTGAGTTCTGTAATCTTAAGCTGCTCCAATAAATTCCCGATCAACTTGAGATGCTGTGCGAACTGCCTACAATTCTTCTTGTGCATCCGAGCTGTGCTAGCAGCTTTTACAATCATCCCAATTAGCCTCACTGCATCAAGGCCAGCAAGCTGGGCAAAGTTTGCAACTTCCCCAAAGTGTTCCCACGTCGCCATTCTCAATATAGGATTATTTCTTCGAATCCCTTTATTTTAAAGTCAATTATAAGCACATCTCATATCAATTGAATGGCCATAATACCAACATTGGCTCACTCATATGTCTTGCATAATAAACTAATCAAGTATCAGGTTGATATTTGCCTTTTCTTGGACAAATTGTCTCTAAACAAACCTGTGCTTGTGTAGCAGGCAATCCAATTGATTAGTCAACGTTTGCTCAACTGACCTAGACACCACCGTCATTAAAAAAAACATAAACGACAAACAAATGTCAGCCTGCAATGTCCAGTCAAGAGCTCCCTACGTGGTCAGTTTTATACTGAGACCACTGGGAGCACAACTTGCAACGGATCTTGCAGCTACTAAATTCCAGATGAAGATCCCCAGCTGCAATGTAAGCTCAAAACATGAGTCAACAAGATCTCAAAGCTAGTTAAACATTCCATTACCTTTCACTATCCATTTCAACAAAGAGATAAAGGCAAAAGGGAATATACAACAAAAAGGAAAAGATATTGTTTTGACTCTTCCCCACAACAAAATGGAAAGCAAGAAACGATTTTTTTTTTTTTTAAATAAAGGAAAAGCAAGAAACAGTTTTCAGAATAATTCAATTAAAATTCCTAACAACATCACCTGAATTCATCATATTCAGATGAATTCAGCTACACATTAGCCAGAAATATAACTCAGTTCATAAGACTCTGCAACTATTAATTCTATGTGATAATGGATGCAAATTTCATGTGTGTACATATATGTTTTCTTAAAACATACTCCCTTGGTCCATACTAGAATTACATCTTTCGGTATTTAAAATTAATTTAATCTTAAAACTTTAATGATTTACAGGGACACAAATGTCTAAAATTAGTTTTAGATTATAAATTTCAGAAGTTTTAATTATTTTTAAATTTTGTATCCAGTCAAACACTGTGGATTTTTTTAAAAAAAAAAAAATAGAAGCAAATTTTGTATAACTGTAATTCAAAAAACAAAATCAACTACATACTATATAAAAGAAGTGGACTGGGAACACTGTGTACACACAAATATTTCAGCAAATGTAGCTTTTTTGGGAAGAACAAGTAGAAATCCAGATGAGTTTTTCGAAAATGTTGCACACAAAAAGATGGGTAGAAGCTAAAAAATGGGTGGAAGAAACGTAAAATTGAGAGCAAAAAGGACATGGATTTCTGTGAATTACAGCTTTACAGGCATTGATTACAGGGAATCAACTTCCAAATTGCAGAGAACTGTGTGTGTGTGTGTGTGTGTGTGTGTGAGAGAGAGAGAGAGAGAGAGAGAGAGAGAGAGAGAGAGAGAGAGAGAGAGGTCACCGGCTTCGGTGTCGCTTGTCTTGGAGCTCCGTTTTGCTGCACACTGCACAAGGAGAGAGTGGTTTGCAGAGTCACACTATTTGGATTTGAGTGGATACAATACACTGTCAAAATGCCAGAAAAGCAATTTGGCGTTTATTTTGAATTTGCCTAAAACGCCCTCCACTTTTTCTTGTTCTTACAAATGTTACCACAGCCACCACAACTAACTTTTGCACGAAAATAAGACCGTATATATTATATTAAAAATTATACTTGAGTTATAAAATAAAAGTGTAAATATGTTAATATACATAAATAGCTTATGAATTTTTAACTGGCGATTTTTTTACTTTGATATAATCTAAGTGTAAGACATAAAATAAAAGTGCGAGATATATAGCTCGTCCAAATTGAAAAACATTAATTGTAACTAGACTTTATCAAATATATTACACAATTTTATTTTTAAATAAAAAAATTTCTAAAATAATAAATTATCAATTACTATTTAATTTTTGGATCTTTATGATTGTTGAACCGTTAGTGTTATTTATTGTTGGTGGACAAATATTCGCTCGCTCTCTTTCTTATTTATATTCTCAAATATTTTCTTTGTCATTGTAATTGTTAAGCTTAGTATTAAAATATTTTATAGCTTACCAATCAAATAACTTCAGTATAATGCAAATATGTGAATTATCAGGTATCAAATTTGGTTAATTTTACATTGCTTCATATCTGAATCTACTGTTTCTTCATTATTTGTAACAGTTCTTTATTTGGGAGGTTGGAGCTTTCTATTCCGTACATATTTGTTCCTGAGCTATTTGGCATAAATAAAAGGGGTAAAGTCTTTGGAACACTAATTGGTATCTTTAACACATTAGCGAAACTTATTTGTTTTTGTTCATTCCTATTGCAACAAGATGGACTTTACCGAGGCTGAGAATGGACCAACTATTAAATCTTGGGCGGGAATTTCTTTTACCTATTTCTCTAGGTAATCTATTATTCACAAACTTCGTCCCAACTTCTTTCACCGTAAAAGATTATAATATTTTAGATTCACGACTTGTCTCAAACAAGAGAAAGAAACAAGCATAAAATCTTTTTGATCATTATCGGATCTTCGTAAAGTTGATCATTATGAGTCTTACGACGAATTTGATTGGCAGGTTCAATGGCAACGAGAAGGGGATTCATTAGCTCGTTATTTAGTACGAATCAGTGAAATGACAGAATCCATAAAGATTATTCAGCAGGCTTTGGAAGGAATTCCAGGAGGGCCTTACAAAAATTTTGAAAATCCGATGTTTTGACATATTAAAGATCCTGAATGGAATGATTTTGAATATCGGTTTATTAGTAAAAAACCTTCTCCAACTTTTGAATTGTCGAAACAAGAACTTTATGTGGGAGTTGAAGCCCACAAAAGGAGACTTGGAAATTTTTCTCATAGGAGATCAGAGCGTTTTTCCTTTGAGAAGGAAAATTCGCCCACCGGGTTTTATCAATTTGCAAATTCTTCCTCAGTTAGTTAAAAGAATGAGATTGGCTGATATTATGACAATACTAGGTAGCATAATTGATATAACGGAAATATAAACTATCAATTATTTTTTCAAATTGGAAGCCTTAAAAGAAGTCTATGGAATCATATGGATGTTTTTCCCTATTTTGACTCTTGTATTAGGAATCACAATAGGTGTACTAGTAATTGTTTGGTTAGAAAGAGAAATATCTGCAGGAATACAACAATGTATCGGACCCGAATATGCTGGCCCTTTAGGAATTCTTCAAGCTCTAGCAGATGGGACAAAACTACTTTTGAAAGAGAACCTTATTCCATCTACAGGAGATACTTGTTTATTCAGTATCGGACCATCCATAGTAGTAGTATCCATATTTATAAGTGTTATTTGTGGCTTGAATTAATTCCTTGTATTTTTAGGAAACCCATAGTCCCTATAGGTTTAGGAAAATACATTGTCCTAATAGATTTGGGAAAGAAAAACCTATAGTGCTTGTCAAATTTGGAAGCCTTTCTCTTATAGGTTTGGGACCTTTTCGGATCTATATATAGGGGTTGTAGTTGGAGATCCTAGAGATTGTACTACGCTTTTCTTCTTATTCATAGTGGAAAACTCTCTCTGCTTTTGCCTCGAGGATTAGGCTTAGCCGAACCTCATTAAATCCTTGTGTTAATTTTTCTTCTCTATTTGTTTTGTGTGTGATTGTGTGCTAGTTAACCCACGATATTCCGCAACAATTGGTATCAGAGCAAGGTTCAGGTTTCTACATATAATCTAGGGTTGAGATGTCTTCATCATCTTCAACAAAGTACGAAATAGAGAAATTTGCCGGAGGTTCTAGTTTCAGTCCATGGAAGATTAGGATGAAATCGTCCCTGGTGTTACAAGGGTTTTGGAAGGCAATTGATGAGGATTTTTCCGAAGAGATGAAGGAGACAAAGAAGGCAGACCTGAAGGAGCGGGCTTTGAGTGCAATCTTCATGAGCGTTACAGATAGCGTTCTTCGGAAAATTGCTGAAGAAAATTCTACAGCAATGGCATGGAAGAAGCTGGAAGATCTGTATTCTAATAAATCTCTAACAAACCACCTCTACCTGAAAAAGAGGTTATACAATCTCCGTATGAATGAAGGTACACCTGTTAAAACTCACATTGATGAGTTTAATTCAGTTATAATGGACCTGAAGAATGTGGATATCAAAATTGAGAGTGAGGATCAGGACTTGATTGTGTTATGTTCTTTACCACCGTCTTATGATACTTTTGTCGATACGCTACTATATGGGAAAGACAGCATTTCACTAGAAGATGTTAGTAATGCACTAAAATCTAAAGAGTTGAAAAGGAGCTTTCCAGACAGCAGAATTGAGGGCGAGGGTCTTGTGATTAGAGGAAGAACACAACAAAAGAACTTTAACAGGAAAAAGTCAACCGCCAGATCAAAGTCTAGAGCAAGGAAGCAACACTGTTATGAGTGCGGGGAGCAAGGTCAGTACAAAAGAGATTGTCCTAAGCCGAAGGAGAAAAGAGGGAAGCAGAAAATAGATAATTCGGCAAATATTACGGACACTGGCAATAATTCTGATGATAGTGACTATGTAGGGGAAGTCTGTGCTGTGAGTTCTAGTAATGGGCAGAATTCTTGGGTTATTGATTCTGGTGCTACTTTCCACATGTGTCCACACAAGAATTGGTTTGCAACTTACAAGAAAATGGGTGGGACTGTCCATACGGGAGATGATAATCCATTACCAGTAGAGGGGGTTGGTAACATCAAATTGAGAATGTTTGACCGGAATTATTAGAAATATTGAGTGTTCGCATGTTCCTCGAATAAAGAGAAATTTGATTTCTCTTTCGACTTTGAATGATCAAGGGTATAAATTTCACTCCGAGAATGGAATACTTAAAGTGTGTAAAGGCTCCATGGTACTCATGAAGGGTAAACTACATTCTAAATTGTATCATCTTCAGGCCAGTGTAGTTGAAGGGGAAGCTGCTGTAGCTTCTGGGAAAAGTGATCTGAATCAGCCTCAGTTGTGGCACTTGCGATTTGGCCATATGAGTGATAATGGATTGTCTTTGTTGAGTAAGCAGAATTTGCTGAATGGGTACAAAAATCAAGTTTTAAATTTTTGTGAGCATTGTGTGTTTGGTAAACAGACAAGGGTAAAGTTCATCAAGAAGGCCGAGCACAAGACCAGAGACAAGTTAGATTATATACACTCTGACTTATGGGGTCTAAACAGAGTTCCCTCTAAGAGTGGTGCCAGGTATTTTATGACTTCGATTGATGATTACTCAAGGATGGTGTGGGTGTATTTTCTGAAAATAAAAGATGAGGCGTTTTCGACATTTGCTAAATGAAAGATGGTTGAGTGGCAGACGGAAAGAAAAGTTAAGCGTCTTGAACTGACAATGGGCTGGAATTTTACAATTATGAGTTCGATAATTTCTGCAGCATGGAGGGCATAGTGAGACACCGCACTTGTGTCGGAACACCACAACAAAATGGTGTTGCAGAACGTATGAATAGAACACTTTGTGATATGGTCCGGTTCGTCGGTTGATTATTCAAATTTAAGGATATTTAGTTGTCTTGCTTATGCTCATATGAGGGATGAAAAACTTGAGCCGAGGGCAAAGAAGTGCATATTTATAGGGTATGCAACTTGAGTGAAAGGTTATAGGTTGTGGTGCACAGATCAAAAGACTCTAGGGCTAATTATCAGTAGGGATGTAACATTCAATGAATCTGCCTCACTGGACAGTCAGAGGGAGAAGGCAATAGCATAAACACATCGTGGTGTCAGTGACCGCATAGAGCTAGAAATTGAATCTCCACTAGCTCAGCCCAGTAGTTCTAAAGTAGAGAAAGTGGAGGAAGTGCAAAATATTGATCAAAATGACAATGTTGATGCATCTGCGCAACAACAACCATATAGCATTGCAATAGGCAGAGAGAAGAAAGTGATCAACCGACCGCAAAGGTTTGCAAACTTAGTTGATGGGAATCTTCTTGGATATACGAATCCAGTGGGATTTGCTTTGGCAGTTGCAGAGACCGTTGATGCATTTGAGTGTTATAGCTACTCAGAAGCTATTCAGGTACAGAACCAAATCGACGGATTAGTGCTATGGCTAAAGAGATTGAGTCTCTTAACAGGTTTAGGCATTGCCTTGACTTGGTTAATGTGTGGGCAATGAATAGAGCCCTTGCGAGGGCTGAGGGCAAGGTAGAGAGACGTTGTTCCTATTGATGAAGACAATTCAAGCCAAGGGGAAGATTTGTTATTTGTGGCTTGAATTAATTTCTTGTATTTTTAGGAAACCCATAGTCCCTATAGGTTTTAAGAAAACTCATTGTCCTAATAGATTTGGGAAAGGAAAACCTATAGTCCTTGTCAAATTGGGAAGCCTTTCTCTTATAGGTTTGGGACTTTTTCGGATCTATATATAGGGGTTGTAGTTGGGGATCCTAGTGATTGTACTATGCTTTTCTTCTCATTCATAATGGAAAACTCTCTCTGCTTTTGCCCCGAGGATTAGGCTTAGCCGAACCTCGTTAAATCCTTATGTTAATTTTTCTTCTCTATTTGCTTTGTGTGTGATTATGTGCTAGTTAACCCACGATATTCCGCAACAATAAGTTATTCAGTAATTCCTTTTGGTGATCACCTTGTTCCAGCCGATCTTAGTATTGGTGTTTATTTCTGGATTGTCATTTCAAGTATTGCTCCCGTTTGACTTCTTATGTCGGGATATGGATCAAATAATAAATATTCCTTTTTAGGTGGTATACGGGCAGCTGCTCAATCAATTATTTATGAAATACCAATTAGCTCTATGTGTGTTAGCAATATCTCTACGTGTGATTCGGTGAGACCTAAGATTTCTCCAAATTCTTTTCTTTCTAAAAATAAAGGTAAAAAGATTTAATTAAATATATATTTTTTCATTTTTATTCAGCATTTGGGTTGATGAACTAAACCAGATAGTTATATGAGTATATATATATATATATATATATATATATATATATATATATATATATATATATATATATATATAC
>NW_017670961.1:358724-360481 GCF_001879085.1 Nicotiana attenuata
GGGGGGGGGGGGACCCATTTTTGACTCTGTTATTAGAAAAAGCGACCAACGTTGGTCGCTAATTTTGGTCGCTAATTAAGTTTTGACAGTTTGACCAAAATAGCGACCAACGTTGGTCGCTATTTCTAAAAAAAATTAAATAATTTTTTTTCCTTTTTTTGGTTTTTAAATATTATATGCTATAAGAAAAATTATTTTTAGCTATAAATATTTATTTTATTTAACTACTATTATTTTAACAGAATATAATAGCATCTATGTAAAGGAATTTTTTAAGTTATATTTATGTGTATGAGTAATTTCATACACTTGCATAAACTATATTGTAATTGATGATCAATCGTATACATTACTACGTACGCATAAGCTAATTATTCTATTAATTGATATAATAGTATTCATTATTTGTATTATAACACAGTATATGAATTACATTCATTCATCACTAGGTTATAAGCCGATGCATCAATTACAACAGATTAATTGATATAAGTCAAGACGTTTTGTTTTTTATATTCAACGATGCACCTGAGTAGGTTATAAGTCGATGAATCAATTTACAAGTGTATCAATCCCTAAAAGAACCTGACCCTGTGTTCCTAGCGCTTCATGTTCTTTTATATATATATATATATATATATATATATATATATATACACGCTACAAAAGTAACAAAAAATTAAAAGAAGAGCGTCCAAAATTAACCAAAAATATAAAGAATTTTTTCCTCATCCCCAACTAAATGTATTCTAATAACATAATACATTGAAGGAACTGTACTCTAATAGAACAATTGCATTATGGACTTCCTACTATTCAGAATTTTGTAATTTTATAAATGCATCTTCTTTAATAAGTAAAAGATTATTTGATGTCAAAGTTTAAATATTAGAAAAATATAGTTGTGTTATATAGTTCAAATAAGGAAGAATTTATATATGAAAAAATATAATCAATTTTAAACTCTTAAATATTAGAATTCCTACACAATTCAAATATGGAAATATTTAATGGACATAATTTTAGTTGATTTTAAACTCCTAAATTGTAGGAAAATAATTAAATGACAATTTTATCCAATATGAATTTATTTTTAAAGGGTAAAAAAAAAACGACATTTCGATAAGGGTCTTTGTGCTTTTAATACAGTATAGATATAGATAGTCAATTAACTTTTATTTTATGACATCAAATTTAATAAATTATTTTTTGAAATGAAAATTTATTCAATTTTATCTAAATATCACGAAAGTCACTAAAAATTACAGAAAATATTTAGTAATTTTTGTGATATTTAGATAAAATTAATTGATTATTTAAATTATTTATTCATAAATAAGTACTAAACTTTTTTACAATAAAATAAAATAACTACCCCCGACCTATATCGGGATTTCTAACTACACACTTTTTCTTTGCGGGAATCCTATTACCCCCTTAAACTTATTTTAAATGTAATTATTTGCACCCTTAACGCTGACAACCAAACTCTTGGCAAGTGGTGAGCTACACGCGCCCCCACATATATTTTTAGTACTTTTTTTATTCTTTCTTCTTTTTCTTATCCTTCTTTCTTATTTCTTATTATTCTCTTTTTTTTTGGTTATTTCATTCTCTTTCTTTTTGTTTTGGTCACCGGCGGCATAAAATGGTGGTCGTCGGAATTCCACAAACCCCAATTTTTCCGGCGAATTTTTTTTTCCCGGTGACAGATTTTTATCCCTATCTAAGTTTGTTTTGTTATATATATATATATA
>NW_017670961.1:360500-378940 GCF_001879085.1 Nicotiana attenuata
CCCCAAATCTGAGTGTATTTTGTTTTGCTTATGAATAGATTTTTTTGAGAGTTTAATTTGTGTGTGAAAAGAAAAAAATGGAAGAAAAACAGTTATATAAAGTCGCCGGTGAATGAAAATCCGCCGGAATCAGAGAAGAAACGAAAGAAAAAGTAAAAGAAAAAAGACAAAGAAAAAGGAAAAGGAAGAGGAAAAAAAAGTAAGAAAAAATGGTAAAAAAGAATAAAAAATAATCTGAAAATGTTTTTTCCTTCTTCTCACTCTCCTTTGGGAGAGTGAAATACACACACTGTGCCACGTCAGCGTTAAGGGTGCAAATAATTCCATTTAAAATAAATTTAGGGGGGATAATAGGATTCCCGTGAAGAAAAAGTGTGTAATTGGAAATCCGGATATAGGTCGGGGGTACACTTGTGCATTTTCCCAAAACAAAAAAGTGATTATTTATGAACTTATCCAAAAAGTGGATGAGCTTGCTTAGGACAGAATCTGTTGAAATCCAATCCAATAATGTTATATTTTGCACAGTTTACCCTTAAACCTCGGGTAAGCTGGTTTTGCCTCATTTTAATAAACTCAAGCATGAGTTGTAAAGGGTTTACAGCTTGTTGGGATGGTTGTTACTTTTGTATTGTATCGTATTGTTAATTTAAATAAAATATTTGTATTGATTGTTATTTAAATTTTATTATATCGGATCATTAAATCTGTCGTATATAACAACGAAAAGTGACACTATGTAGAATGACCGATCTGATGTGGTCGCATTGTTACATTATTATTTTTCTCATTTGCCCTTCTTTATAATATTGTAAGTTTATTCTTCATATTGTTGGTGCATGACATCATAAAACGACAATAAACAATACAATATATTCAAATATTATATACATCATATAATATAATATAATACAGTATGATACGTAACAACCATCCAAACAAGTTGTTAGGTATGAGGAATGGGTAAATTAAAAGTACTCCCAATTTGACTTGTAGTTACAAAAGCATCAAAATTAATTAATGAGAGGTAGGTTATTAGTAAATTAAGTAGTCCACGTAATCATTATGTAGCCAATGAATGTTCTTTGGCTTTAATTGCTTTTACCTCTTGCTTAAGGGCAAGGCCACATCACTGTTTCATTTTCCTTTTTGTTTAATTCTATGATGTTTGACAATTTTTTTTTATAGCGCTCTATACGGGCCAACATGATTACCTCAACTATATTCATTGAATTTCTATCACCAGGGCAGAGCTAGGTGAGCGAAATGGGGTCCAGGCGAACTCTTTTCACCAAAAAATTACATTGTATTTATAAAGTTAAATTTTTTATATATATACATTAGATGTTGAATTTCTTTAACTTTATCACAATTTTACCTATTTTATTTTATAAATTTTCTTGGTGAAAATTCTGCTTCTGCCATTCTCTTGCGGAATAAAAAGGCAAATTTGCGTGATTTAAGCAAACAACTAAAAAACAAAGGAGCATGCATGTTCAACTTAAAACATCCATCCATATTGTGCAACTGTCATAATGGGACCAGCACTAATACTTGGACAAATGACGCACATGTGCCCCCTAGTACACGTACCCTTCTATTTTGCCTACTTTTAGCACTTGGTCCTTTTCTCATCAATGTCTTCACCAGACTGCGCCTCATAATTTTTATAGGTTATATTTTGAGGTAATTTGATGGGTGATTATTTAAGTTTTATTTTTATTGTGTTAGAGTTGCTAATCTATATTTTGTAACGAAAAATTATTTAATTTAATCAAAGTATATAAAAGGTCCAAAAAAAAATTGGTAACTAAAAGGTCACTCAATTTTATCTAAGTATCAGAGAAAGTCACAAACCAATTTTTTATGACCAAAAGTTACTCAATTATTTTAGGTGTCATAGAAAAAATCTCACTTATTGCCTTCTAGTGACTTATGTGATACTTTGAAAAATAGTGAGACTTTTGTTACAAAAAATGGTTTAATGACTTTGGTACAATAAAATAAAAGTTGAATGGTTATTTATGAAATTAACCACAATTTTTTGGTTGAACTATATGATATACAAAATTACTGATCAGATTAATCTGAATTACACTGTTCATGTTTAGTAATAAGGCACACTTTTAACAATACGTTCTCCGATTCTTAATCTGATATTCATGATCAAGGATCGAGTTATTCTAACCGTCTCATAATACACTTCCATGATCTTATAATATACTATTTTTCTTAGGCAAAATTAAATTAGAAAAAATTATAAAAATTAAATTAGCAACTCTAATACAATAAAAATAAAAATTAAGCAATCATCCATCAAATTACCTCAAAAGATTGTTACTACACCTATAAATTATAATATACTATTTGTGTTAATATACTATTTTTCTTATTTGCATAATAGTAGTGCAAGACAAGAGAAAGCCAAAAAAGATAAGTTAGCATGTGTCTGGCCTAAATTCTACTACGCAACTGAATAAGTTGTCGAGTGGTCGTCACGTGTTAACAGTTAACTGTTGTGGTAGTGATTGGCCAATTAGTCAAACGCTTCTGTCTTGCCAAAAATTAGTTGGAAAACTCAATAATTTTCACATTGTTCCTGTAGTTTTCTCTCGTTCGGTACTAGCTTCGTGATCAAACAAATATCACCTAAGAATTCGGTGGAATTGATAGAATCCCTTCAACCTTAATAAGTGATTTCGGATTTGAATTTTCTTAATTCGTACAAGTTGAAACTAGAGGCGGACCTATATTTTGAGTAAAGGGGTCACCAAATCCCGTGATAACGACGAGTATATCGGCCATTGTCGAGATCGAGCCATCAGAAAGATTGTATGGCAAAGTAAATGTCGTGATACTTAGGGGAGCGGTACAAAGCGAGATGAAGAGAGCGAAGTCCTTCGGTTAAAGACCATTGGACAAAAGGGAATACGGATGATATATATAGGAGGAAAGAAGACAGAAAGAGGGGGCTCCCTCCTACAGAAAAAAAAGGGATGAGGAACCAAAGAAGGCTAAAGAGGAAAACCAAGAGAAGTTACAGATCTCAGCGATGAACCTCTGTAATCATCTTTCTTGAATCAATAAAGATTGATTCTACAACTATTAATGGTACTCCCCCTATTCCTCTTTTGTGTCTATACCACGAGACAATACATGATGAATGTAAGCATATTATTTATATTTGATATCTTCTGTAAATCTGAAAAGTTCACGAGCTTGAATAGATCTTATTTTCCTATCTAATATTTTCTGATGTTTAATCTAGAGTTAATTATTCTTGGCTAAGATTTATCCTCTATATTATTGTTAACTAGTTTAACGAAAAGCTTAACACTTGTTGGTCAAACAATTTGGCGTTGTCTGTGGGGATTTCTTAGCCAAAATTTTAGTTTCCTCTAGATCTAAAACTAGCTAAAGTATCACTTCCCGTCTGTCATAGCCTCACCATCTTAGTATAAACACCAACTCGAAAAAGTAATAGATAAGATCTTGAGACAACCAAACCAATCTAGGTCAAATCTCTACATGAAATCGAAATTACGTTCGATGTCTAAGCAAAACCCACGCCTCACCTGCAGTAATAGAATACTCAAAGTGGGATTACAGCGCACGCCCGCAATCCTGCTTGTCGTATTTACTTTAAATACCGACCTGTGTCCACACCTCTAGGGGAAGGATGATAGCCAGCTGTGTGATTCTTTGAAATGACGGATGTGTCCTGCTTTATTTTCGTACCCATACGCATTATGTAATTTATGAACAGATATGACATGTTTCTCTTATTGTTTGCACATATCGGGCGGGATCGGACCGGGACTCGATTACGAAATTCCCACCGGCAAAGTAGGTTCGATCCACGAGAAGCCTAGACACGACTAACGTCGAAGACGAACACGACTACCAAATCTTTCACGCCATTCGACCACGGGACGAAGCAAGCAGCCCTACAACCCCCCCCCCCCCTTGCCAACTTACCAGGCCAAGGTAACAAGCAATTTCGTTTGGATCTAACTTGTCATTTTCCTCTTTGTATTCAAACACAAGGAATACGAGCATTCTCGGAGGTACGCGAACAAGGAATGAACGCCACCGAATACACCAAGCAAAACCTCTGCACCACATCATACCGCGAATAACAAACAAATGGCTCAAAACTAGCTAAGTATTATTAAGAAAATCTCCATGAGCTGGGACTAAGCGGTGAGCCCGTGGAGCGCACAGTCCCCCTGACGCGAGCAGAACTTGAACTCGAAAAGCTTGCATAAGTATTCGCCATGACAACCTTACGCCAATTCAACCGGCTAAAATTCGCCAATCACGTCTGAACTTCGTTTAGTCCCAGAGTACCCAGAAGCCCAAGCAATAAATTCGTAGCTCGTCCCGATCACGACCTATCCAGGTCGAGCAAAGAGAATATCGAATTAAACTGTGACTCCACTGACGCACGCGCACCTCAACGACTCATAGCGTTCTCCAATGAAAATAAAGTCAAAGAAACCGGGACCCATCCCGACGCGCAGTACTCCAACAAATACAAAATCAAACAGACCGGGACTCGCCCCTACGCACAAAAACAATACAACAATGAGTGATGTTCTCCAATGAAAATAACGCAGCCGGCAAACCCGCTCCATCGCCAAGTAAAAGGGAAATTCGACCTTGCTTGAATAACACCCTTACGGCCATAGGCCATCGCCAAAAGGGTTACAATTTGACCTCGCTCGGATTAAACACCCTTACGGCCATAAGCCATCGCCAAAAGGGTTACAGTTCGATCTCGCTCGAATTTACACCCTTACGACCATAGGCCATAGCCAAACGGGTTACAATTCGACCTCGCTCGAATTAACACCCTTACGGCCATAGGCCATCGCCAAACGGGTTACAATTCGACCTCGCTCGAATTAAACACCCTTACGGCCATAGGCCATCGCCAAAAGGGTTACAGTTCAACCTCGCTCGAATTAACACCTTTACGGCCATAGGCCATCGCCAAACGTGTTATAATTCGACCTCGCCCGAATTAAATACCCTTACCGCCATAGGCCATCGCTAACCGGGTTACAATTCGACCTCGCTCGAGTTAAACACCCTTACGGCCATAGGCCATCGCCAAAAGGGTTATAGTTTGACCTCGCTCGAATTAACACCCTTATGGCCATAGGCCATCGCCAAACGGGTTACAATTCGACCTCGCTCGAATTAAACACCCTTACGGCTAACGCCAAACGGGTTACGATTCGACCTCGCTCGAATTAAATACCATTATGGCCATAGGCCATCGCCAAAAGGGTTACAGTTCGACCTCACTCGAAATAACACCCTTACGGCTATAGGCCATCGTCAAACGGGTTACAGTTCAACCTCGCTCGAATTAACCTTTTACGGCCATAGGCCATCGCCAAACGGGTTACAATTAGACCTCGTTCGAATTAACACCCCCACGGCCATCGACCATCGCCAAACATATTACATTTTGACCTCGCTCGAATTCACACCTTTACAGCCGTCCGCCGAGTAGAAGTGAAAATTCGCTCACCCAAATCAGATCAAAGTTCGACCCCATCAAAATCATAACGCGTCATAGTTCGACCTCACATGAGCTCGCCTTCCGGCATCGCTAAACTCACCATGCGAGAGGGACTTTGCCCAAGTTAGCAAGTCTAAATTCGACCTCGCACGAATATACAAGTCAAAACTGACTTCGCCTTAGTTGGCAAGTCTAAATTCGACCTCGCTCAAATATACAAGTCAAAACTGACTTCGCCCAAGTTGGCAAGTCTAAATTCAACTTCGTTCGAATATACAAGTCAAAACTGATCTCGCCCAAGTTGGCAAGTCAGAATTCGACCTAGTTCGAACATATAAATCAAGGTTGATTCCGCCCGAGCTGGCAAATCAGAAGTCAACCTTGCCCGAACTTAAAAGAGCCAAAGTGACTTCGTCCGAACTCACACAACGAGATCCGACCTCACTCGGATTAAGCGAGCTAGATTCGCCCTCATTCAAATAATCAAGCTGAAAGTCAGGGACTCATAGGCAAAGACGAGGAGGAGAAAGAAAGTCGAGAGACACATAAACAAAGGCGAAGTAACTATTTTATTCAAATGTGCGTGCGCAAAATACGCGCCTTACAAAAGGCCAAAATAGGCCCTCAAGAAAAAGACGAGAATAAACAACAAAAGAACGCAAAAAAAAGAAAACTAAGTACAAAGCTGCAATAAAGTTTCACTCGGCGTCATCTCCACTGCAGTTCTCCCCAGTATCATCATCCTCAGAAGGAAGTCCATCCTAAATCTCAATGCCATCACCAACCTCCGGTGTCGCAGGGTCGTAACCATAGGCAGTGCGAGCCTCGCGTGCTTTCGCCTGAGCATCTTCAAAGGCAACCTCAAGAACGTTTCCCGCCTCCTACACACCCTTGTATATATCTCGTTGGGCCTCGGAATGGACCCATAGCTCATACAAGCAGCGGGGGGCGGTGGCAGGGGCAGACTCAGCCCGCGCCAACAGTTGCGCCTTCTCAGCCTCAAGAATCGCAACTCGATCTCCCAAACTCGAAGCATCACGGTCAAGTTCGCCAATCCGCTCCTCGAGCCGTGCCTCCCTCAGCGTGGCCTTTGCCCTATCAGATTCCTGCTCATATTTGAGGATGCGGATGGTGTCTTCTAGTGCCGCCGCCCTCGCCAAAGCTGACACTCGAGCATCCTCGGCTTTCTCCAACTCGGCCACTTTCTTTTCTAGCTCGGCCACCTTCTCCGTCCATTCTGCACTTAGAGCGGCGACTCTAGCAGCATTCTGCTCAAGCTCAGCTCGCATGGACAGCACCTTCGCCTGAAGATCCTCACACTCCGCGGCAACCCCTTTGCCCACCTCTAGCTCTTCGTCTTTGGCATGAATCAGCTCCTCAAGCTCACTACATTTGCGGATAGACCGCATCGACTCCTCATCTTTTTTCTCCAACTCCTCCCTGATGGACTAGGTACTAGCGCCCGCTCTAAGCTGCTCGTGCATCTCACGACACCTGTTGTGATACCGCCGGTACTTCTCGGCCATTTTCAAAAAAAATCTCGACCTGCGTCTCATCCCTACAAGCACTCTCGATATCCAGCATGTAAGTCTAAAAAAAGAGGAGAGAAAAAGTCAGTGTAAAGACAAAGGTCACAAAGCGGAGTAAACAAAGGGAAACTTACCCTTAAGGCTATCGCGGCCACGCCGCGTGACAACCCAGAATCGCTGACCTCCAGAAGAGATCCACTCTCAGCCTTAGAACATAGAAGATCGAACTGTGGCACCAAGTCCACCGTGTCCTGCAGCAGGTCGAGATCCGACGAAATTTCAAGTATGCGGGAAGGGCCTTCCGCCCTCACCACAGTTCGAGTAAAGCACTTCTGGAATATCCTCATGTCCTCAAGGTCAATGTCGGATTCGGATTCTTAATCCTCAACCATGATGCCCTTCCCCCTCTCATTGCCAAAGAAGGGGTGTGGTTCGGCCGTGATGATGATGGCCCGCTCAGAACAACCACAGCAGCCTCGGAACTCCGTCCATCCGTCACAACAGCCTCTTGAACGCTCGCAACGGGCGCCGCCACCACATTCAGGCTGGCATCGCCGCCGGTCTCGGGTGCCATCAGAACAAGGTCGCCCCTCGAGGGCGTTTCAACTAAAGAAGCCCCTTCAAACACTACCCTTCGCCTTTTCGACGGGGCCTCTCCGCTACCGACGTGGGAAGATTCGCCCGCTGAATGGACTGCGGAGACCGGAGTCTCTGGTTGAGGAGCAACCTCCAAGCGTACGGTCTCGGCCACGGACGCGGTTTGATGGGCGACCAGGCTCTCTACGCCCCCGCCTGTCGTAACTTTTGGAGTGGGCCGAGCGGGGGGAGCCGGTTGATGGAATGCGAGCGCAGGAGCCCTCGTCCTTCTCACTCCTCTCTGACCTGTCAATTAGAAGGGAGTTGATCGTATAACGGAAAAGTTAATAAAAAAACTACGGAGCAGAGAACAAAGCAAGACCACAATTGAGCTGACTCACCGGTAAGAGGCTTGCGTCCAAACTTCTCATGGAAAGATGCCCATTCACGAATCCCCATCGTGTGGGGGAGAAACTCACCCACCCATGGATATCGGCAACTAGCGGGGGAGGTAGTCTCTCGGCTACAAAAATAATAGCAAATCCTCAGCGAAGTCGTTGAAGGGAGACGACCGACGACCGCCCTAAGAAAAATTGCACAAAGTAAACATAAAGGAAAACAAACGAGCGAAATTCCACGTCTCAGGAAACCCCGCCGGGTTCGATATGACGTGCTCCATTCGGACGTAGAAGAAGCTCTCCCAAAAGCGACGATTGGCCTTATCGTCCATCTTCACCACCAAACTCTTGGTTCCTCGATGACGCATATGAATCATCGTACCCCGAAGAAAATGGGGGCGAAGAGATGAAGCATGTGCCCTATAGAAATTCCTTGGCCGGCCAGCTCCGCGTACTTGATGAGCATGAGGAAAAGCTTGTACGCATACGGAGAGAGTTGAGTCGGGCATACCTCATAGAAACTGCAGAAATCCATCACCAAGGAAGGGGGGGAAGCGTGTACCCGACGACGAAGGGATATGCGTAAAATGCGCAGTAGCCCGGGCGGTGTAAATGCACTATGTCCTTATCCGCCAGCACCATTTCAACTTGATCGGGAATCCCCCATTTGGCTTTGAACGCCATGATCGCCACAACATCCATCGTGGAAGGAACGGGCTTCTTTTCATCTCCGACGGGGCTGTTAAAATCAGTCCTTGCGGCGGGGGAACCACCTCATCCACCGTCAGAAACCCCTCGTCTTCCACCACTTCCACCTCCTCTTCGAGTAGGGATACGTCATTTTTCGGCACCGGAGCACCTACGGCTTTATCATAACGGGAAGAAGCAAAAATGAAACAAAAATGATGAAAGAAAAAGGCAATGGTCACAGCGAATCCTAGCAAAAGCAGAAGTATCAGAGATTAGGCCCCGTTTGGCCATACATTTTGGCAACGTTTTTTTAAATCATTTTTGAAAACATTGTTTGTTCATAGATTGATGATCTATTTTTGAAAAATTTCTGAAATTATTTTTCAAGTTCCCAAAATCTAGTTTAGGGTAGATTTTGGGTGAAACTTGTTCTCCCACTCACAAAACTTCAAATTTTTTTCAAATAAAATGCATGCCCAAACATAATTTCAATTTTCAAAAATTATTTTTCAAAACTACTTCAAAAATTATTTTTTCAAGTTTCAACTAAATCTATGTCCAAACGCTAGCTAAAGGAGGAGAAAATTTGTGTTCTTTCTTAAATAATTGAAAAGAGTAACGTTCAAATGAGAGGCTCCCCCCCCCCCCCCCCCCTTTATAGGAATATAAATACCCTGAGCGAAAAAATCGAGAGCCGCCAGTTAAGAAGCAGAAAGGGCACGAGAAACGATCAATACCTAGAAAATGTGCACCGTAATGACGCGTGGGAAATATTGATGACGCCTTGAACTGATGTGACGCTCTAATTTCGAACTGACGTAACGGTTCGATGCAATTCTCGAAGCGTCACATCGCAACCTCGTCATGAGGTTCCCATCCCTCACATGAAGCGTTCAGATTTCTCCCAATTTTTGAATCAATAGAGTCCGCCAATCGAGCTCGCCAAGAGGCGACCCCAACGGGCGGAGAGACTAACTGTATGGGTCAAAATCTGACCACACGCGGATTAGCGCTAAAGGGAACGTTAAGAGGTCGACTAAGTCATGGTCGTACTCACAAGACGTGATAACGACGAGTATCTCAGCCATTGCCGAGATCGAGCCATTAGAAAGCTTGTACGGCAAAGTAAATATCGTGATACTTAGGGGAGCGGTATAAAGCGAGATGAAGAGAGAGAAGTCCTCCGGTTAAAGACCACTGGACAAAAGGGAATACGGATGATATATATAGGAGGAAAGAAGACAGAAAGAGGGGGCTCCATCCTACAGAAAAAAAAGGGCCGAGGAACCAAAGAAGGCTAAAGAGGAAAACCAAGAGAAGTTACAGATCTCGGCGACGAACCTCTGTAATCATCTTTCTTGAATCAATAAAGATGGATCCTACAACTATTAATGGCACTCCTCATATTCCTCTTTTGTTTCTATATCACGGGACAATACATGATGAATGTAAGCATATTATCTATATTTGATATCTTCTGTAAATCTGAAAAGTTCGCGAACTTGAATAGATCTTATTTTCCTATCCAATGTTTTCTGATGTTTAATCTAGAGTTAATTATTCTTGGCTAAGATTTATCCTCTATATTCTTGTTAACTAGTTTAACGAAAAGGGTAACACTTGTTGGTCAAACAGGACCCAATGCAAGTACTGAACATCGGGGGAGGGGGGAACAAAAATAAAATATTAAGCCTTGCATTGTAGAGAGAGGTTAATGGGTAAGATATGGCACACGTGATAATGATTGTACTTTTATGCATATATTATTTATTACGTTATTAACTATTTTGTATTAAATATTTTTCATGGTTAAAATCTTATCGATCAAAACTAGAGAGGTTTTTTTGCTTGTAGGACGAGTGAATAACTTCTCTCGTACTTGAACATGTGATATAAAAAAGATTTCAAGAAAATTGGAAAGCTGGACGTTCATTTTACATTAAGAAAGAATGTTGTAATGTATTATTTAATGCTAACAGAAGGAAAAAAGGAAAGGGAAAGGGAACAATCTATGAATAATGAATTCCTTACAATTACCCAAATAGCAACAGATTTAAAATATTAAAATAGTGCACTAAACTATGCGTGGGGCGAGGAAAATGATTGATGCACTAAACTTCCACTATGCAAGAAGTCCGAGGAAGATCGGATTATATTGAATTTATTGTACGCGCTTTATCTTACATTTATGAAAGAGACGTTTTTCACAACTTAAACTCGTGACCTCATATCATACGGCGATAATAAAGATGATCCCCACCTCCCTTTTTCACCTAACCCATATTCATTTACAGCTTCGCCACTTTACCGAGGGTCGAGCTACCACGCTCTTAAAACCTCATAAATTTGTTTTTTTTCAATAAGAAAATAAAAAAAATTGACACTTTATCGTTGCCCCAAATCTCTTCTTCCGGATCCCAATACACTTACTATTACTCTCTCCGGTCCACAATAAGTGACCAGTTTGTTTTTGGCACACCCATTAAGGAAATACAAAATTCTAGACAAGAGAAGTTAGTATGACTAAACTACCCTTAATTAAATGTTGCAGCATAGTTAATGTGAGGAGTAAAAAACTTTTTAGGGATACGTACATAAAGGTAATTTTGGAAAAATAAATTGAATTTTATTCTTGGTTATATAAATGGACTCTTATTTTGGACCAAAATAAAAAATCAAATTGGCCACTCATTGTGGACCGGAGGAGTATTATTTTCGGTGGCGGCTGCTATTTTTCTTAAATATATAATTTGTTTCGAGTAAAATGTAAAGAGTACGACTCCCGATATAAAAATATTTTTTTTCATCTCAGCAAGTTTGTATCATTTCAATCTGATAGGGTTTGGATTGCACCATACTGAACGGTCTAATATAGGAAGTCTAGGGGTTAGATGGGCAAATTAAAGACTATTTCATATCAATAAAGCCCATAGGCCATAGCCTACACTTTATCATATTCAGTCCTTAAATTATAAATCTTACTCTACCTTAAAAAAAGAAATTAAAACCTCACCAATGTTTTTTATTTATTAGTTATTACATAGGAGTAAGGGAGGGAGAAATGAAAAAGATGATTATAAGGTCGAAAATCAAACCCTTACCAATAAAGTAATAGTTTAATTTGTCATAACTAACTAGCTGAGCTACTAAGATTTCTCTTCACCGCCCTACCTATCTTATACTATGACGTCTTTTCCTTACGTTTGTCCTTAGTTTTTCCACCTTATTAGAAAATTTAGTCTTAGCGATCTCCCCCAACTCTAGTCCTTAAAAGGATAAGCGACCGTAAATATAATCCGGTCTAAGAATACAGAGTCGAATCCCACAAAGAACTAAGGTTTCTCTATAACTATTCAATATCACTAACAAGGCAAGCTTGAATAGTTTCTAAGTTATAAATGTTAAAATTTTAATGTTTAACTAATTAACTAACAAATTAAAGTAATAAAGTAATAACTGTGAGCATGTGATTTTTGCCCTATATGAATTACTCCCATAAATTCAAAACAAAATAACTTCTTTTCATTGTTTGCAATTTTATGGATTTTTGTGGCATTTTTTGTCAATTGTTTGCATTTGTTTGTGCACGTTTATTATTGCTTAATACAAAAATACTTGGCATTTGCATGTAGGGTTAATTTCACATTTTAGGATTAATTAGTGATTAATTTTACAAACAAATAAAGAAATAACAAAAAGGGTTCTTTTTGCACTTATATTTTTAATTGTCTTAGTTTTTTGAGAATTAGTTTGTTTGGAGCTCAAGTAGTATAATTTTAGAGTCATTGGGTCTCTTATTTTTAGTGTTGCATTTAACAAAAATCAAAAAAAAGGGAAAAACAAATAAAAAGAATTAAAAGGCCCGAATTTGGGCCAGGTGTGTTTCCACCCAAATGAGACCCCAAAATCGGACCAAATACACCCCCGGACCAGGCCCAAACGCCCCAAACCCGGTCCAAACGGCCAGCTCTGTCTAACACACCAAACGACGCCGTTTCACCCAGGTCCAATCTCAACCGTCTATGTTCATTGATCTGACGGTTGAGAAGCCCCTTCCACTAAATATATAACTGTCCGATCGTCCCCCCCCCCCCGGTCTCGTCTCCTTCACCACAACTCTCTAACCAGAAACCCTAGCAATGGTCGCCCCAAATCCCTCAGCCTTCCTCATGGCGGCGCCACCATAAACACCACCAACCACCACCAAAATAACACCATAAGACCTCCTCACTCCCCTTGTTCCAAATCCATGGTCCTTTTCCCTCAAATATCAACCAAATCCTTCGAATCTTAATTTGAAGACCCGGCCAAAACCTTACTCTTCCAAATCTGACCAAAATTACATCTTACAATCTCCTTGACCTCCTCATTCCGAAACCCAAACCAAAACCTTTCAAATCTAAGTAGAACCCCGTGAATTGCAGATCTAGGGTTTGAGGTCTCAGCCTGTTTTAGGAGTTTCAAGGATTCGTTGATTTTAAATTAATGTTATATGTCTATTTCAGACGAGATAGACATCCAACATTAATGGAAAATCAAAGTTCAAGGTCAGCCCAGTTGAAGACCCCAAAACCAGTGAGTTGCTTTCTTCGTTTTCAAATTGTTCTCTCTTCTTGACGATTTTGCTTCATCTGGGGCCAGTAATCGAAGTTGTTCTTATTTGATTGTTGTTTGAGTTCTGTTAAATGTTAATTTTGTCATTAGTATAAGCATTAGTTCTTGTTCAGTGTTTAGGTTTAGTTTAAATTTTTGATGCTTCGTTTCTTCCAGTTGATTGATGTTGTTTTAAATTTCATGTACTATGGGAGTCTGTGTTGATAGGTTTAATTCTTGTTTTAGTTAGTTAATTTCTTCACTTTGATTTAGTTGTTAAATGTAGTTCATTAATAGGTTTAACTTCATACTTAGTTTAATCTGTCCAGCTAGTTTGATTTTAGGTGATTATCTGCTTATGAACATTTGATTTAGAACTTGTTTAGTTAACCATGGTTAAGGGGGCTGGGCCAGTTAACTATAGTTTGGTAATTTCAGTGGAATAAAAGGGTAAGTCAGGTAATTCAAGGGTAGGGAATCTTTTAAAAATTGAAATGGAATTCACTAGGACCTTCTAGAATGGGTCTTAAGATTGAAATTCAGAAAATAGGAGTAGTGACTTGGGTAGCAAGTCAATAAATAAAGGACTAAGTAGTTAAAATCTGGAAAAAAAAAGAGGGACTAATAGTGTAAATAGAAAATAGAAGGGCTGCTCTCATTTTGCCTATAAAAGGTAGTAGATACTGCCTTGTTTTACAAGTTTGGAGCCTCCAAAATTCCCCCCAAAAATATTCTGTAGTTTTAGAAGCTGAAATTTGAATTCCAGATTCAAAAACTAGATCTAAAATTCTAAATCTTTTTTATCTTTTAAAAAAACAAAGCTCCAAAAAATACACAAAAGCTACAGAAAATACCAAAAAAAGCAACTGTTACATCGAGTTTCCTAACCTAATTGCAAGTTCTAGCAATTGTTCTCTAGTGATTGAAGTGTTAAAGGGCTTTTTGGTTTAACTTTGGGCTGAATTGGTTGTTTTCGAGTCGAGCTAGTGGTTTGCTGAAGTTACAGAAGGTTCTGGTGCATTTTCAAGTTCATTTGGGTCATTCAAGTTGTTGATTGCTTTGTTCTGTTTGATTTCGAGCTGTTTTGGACTACTGAATCATTTTCTGGGCTGTTGTTACTCGTTTGTTGACTGCTGCTAACCTCTTTTACCTCTTATTCCTTCCTAACTTCCAGGTACATGTCCTGAATCTCAATATCATGTAGATCCTCAGCTGAAAATGAAATGAAGTGGAAGCATAATTTTGTTTCAATGTTTTCATTATGCTTGACTGTAATAATTTGGACTGTATTGGACTGCTTAGGTTTCTCTAGTTTGTATTAATCAGACTGTCTATCAATTGTGTAGTGTAGTTGAAGGCCATTTTAATATGTTGTTCATTACGTGTTTCTGCATAGGTTAGCTTGTTGTAAAGTTCAATTAATAAGCAGTAATGTCCCTGCTTCGTGAATTTGAATTCGTTTAAATTTGAGTTAGCATGACCAAGTGTTGCTTCTGCAACTGTTAACATTGGAGGTTATTTGCGAAGTGATTTGGGTCATTTAATTTGTTGCTTGAGCGTTGTCTGGGTTCAATTTCGAATCCCTGCCTTGCCAGGGCACGTGAATGCTGTTTGGGCTTGTAAGGACCCCATGTTTGAGTCCAGAAGCATTTGAGTTTGTGAATCTGGGCTCATGTCCAGGCCCAGGTCAGACAGCCCCACGGAATGTGATTTGGGCTCTAACTTTTGGACCTTGACTTCGTTTCATGCAAAGAGCAATATTACTGCTGTTTTTCTGGTGTGGACTGAGTTCCCGTGAGCTCATGAACTGTTTTGGTAATTGGCTTGCTAATAATTAATTGGTAGGTTTTTGGGTCTTTCAAAGTAATTGGGCTTTTAGAGACGACCCAGTAGAAAACATAGTTCGCTTTAGGATATCCTTAAATGAAATGAGGTGCGCCGCGCCGAACAGAATCATACATGCGTGGCCCTTTTAATTATAGTGAAAATATAATTAGACCTCGAGACGTGCCATTTAGCGAATTTCATGGCCTCTCGCAAAGTTAATAATACGCTAGTTGCTTTAGGCCCGACATTTAATAATAATACTTTCCTAAATTCGGGTGCACATTTATGTGACCCAAACCCAAATCCCAACGAAGTTGAAATGTGTCAAGAACCACAGGCACATTTATGTGACGTGGTTCGAGACGTGTTTTCACGACGTTGCAATTCTCTTCAAAAAAAAAAAATAATAAAATCGGTTCAAAGCTAAAAGCACATAGGTCAAAACATGTACTAAAATCAAATAAATAAGCCAAATATAACAGTTGAGCGACCGTGCTAGAACCACGGAATCCGGGAATGCCTAACACCTTCTCCCGGGTTAACAGAATTCCTTACTCGGATTTCTGGATCGCGGACTGTTAAACAGAGTCATAATTTTCTCGGTTCGGGATTCAACCGGTGATTGGGACACCATTAATCTCCCAAGTGGCGACTCTAAATTCTCTTAATAAACGAATCCCGTTTCGATTGTCACTTCAAGTTGGAAATAACTCCCTTTCTTATACCCCTTCCGGGGGTGTAGTGAAAAAGGAGGTGTGACAGCTCTGGCGACTCTGCTGGGGACACAAACCCAGAACTTCGGTTCAGGGTTTAAGAATTCGAGCTTAGAATAATTGTTATGTTTGGCTTTATTTGATTTTCCTACATGTTTCATGCTAAATGCTTTACCGCTTTGATATTATCTGAACTGTATATAAACTGTGCCGAAACCCTTCTCTTCTCACCTCTGGGGATGTGCTCACTGGTGGAGACTCCCTATTCTGTTAGTGTCATACCTTAAAATAAGAAAGAGGCCGGACAAGTTACTAAGCCGGATGGCCTTTTGGTTCCCGGTACGTAGCCCCCTCCTCGACTCGAGTTGTCCGCTCGGGTACACAGTCTAGAACATATACCCAGGTTTTGAACCTAGAATAACTTGACCTCATCCCTAGTAGGAACGCTTATCTGCATCACGTGCATATGACTTCGGGGACTCAACACAGGGGTTGGGTCCGTCTAGGACAGGTGTACCTGGAATAATGGACCATCCTGATGCATCCTACTTGTGCATTTATCTGTTTTGGACTCGCATGCTGACCGACTTTGAATATCTGGGAAAAATTGAAAAAAAAAAAGCAAAAAGAGAAAAAGAAAAAATAGCAGTGTGGAGAGTTAATTACCTATATTAGAAAAACCAATGTCCAAGTAGTGCCGAAATGCTGCCGGCTTTTTGAGAAAATGAAAGGAAAAAAAAGAAGAAAAGTATTTTTTTTAGTTTGTTTTGTTTGCCAATGGAAAAGAAAAAAAGTTTTATTTTCAAATTAGTTTGTTTATTTGCCACTGAAAAAGAAAATATAAAAAAGAATCTTGCTTTCAGAAATAGTGTATTTGCCAACAAAAACAAAAAGAGTCTTGTTTTCAAAAATAGTTAGTTTTATTTGTCCCGAACNCAATATCTCAGAACGGTACCAGCCCCTCGGTCAATCACATAGAACAATATTAGACCCTCGGGCAATCACATATAACAATACCAGCTCCTCGGGCTATATCTCACATCACAAGTCGGGTACCCGCGCTCGACGTTGGGGGGTGTGCAGACTCCTGGAGGGGCCCCTTACGGCCCAGGCGCAATAACAAGCCATCTCGTGGCATCATAGGGTTTTTAATTTCGTCATGAATAAGTCGGGTGACGCCATTCTTGTCAAAGCATAAGCCAAATGTCCCCAAAAGGGCCCCGGAAGGCTGTTTTTGCAAGAACAGCCACCCTGAGTCATTTTAAAATGGTTTGCGGGCACAACCTTAAAATCTCCCTTTCGGAAGTGCTGAAAGGCCGTATTTGCAAAACCGAGTCTTTGTTTTCTCAAAATAAATATTGTTGAAAAATAGCCACTTTTCTTTTTTAAAGTCAAAATAAGTCATTACATGGCTAGCTTTCTTTAAATAGCCTACAGTTGACATTGGAACCTTCTCAGTCTTGCGCAGGCCCGTGGCGATGCCGAGTGATGTCCCGCGGGCCCCAGGGTTTGAAGCTTTGATGTATTCCTAGTTAATCGAGTCTGTATTTTTGTTTTTTAGTCTGTTTTTGTAACTCCCCTTTTTGAGAAAAAGAAAAACAAATAGTCTGGTAGCTTTTGTAATCGCAGTTGTTATTAATGAAAAATTGAGAAAAATTCCCCAAAAATTGTTTCATTATTTTCGCATTTGTTGGCAAGAACTACGCTCGGTCTGATTCATGCGGGGTCGTGATACGTAGGCAATCTCCATAGGATTCGACCGTAACTAAATGAAAAAAAAGGAAAAACAAGAAAATAATGAAAGGAAAGAGGTGAAAAACAAGAAAGGAAAGAAAAACAAAAGAGGGAAAAAGAAAAGCAAAAAGAAAATAAGAAACCAAACAAGAGAAGATAAAAAGGGAGCAAAGGAAAGAAAAGAGCGGAAAAACAATTTTGAGGAAAGAAGCGAATAGGAACAAGGAAAACCAAAGCAAAAGAAAAAGAAGAAAAGAGGGAAAAATAAGAGAGAAAAGCAAAAGAGGGAAAGGCAAGAAACAAACAATGGAAAATACGAGGGAAGAATGAGAGGAAAGGCATGGCAAATAAAGAAAAATGAAAAGGCAGGGATGACGCATGCGACCGATCAAAAGCATAATAGGAACTGTTAACTCCCTAGGTGCATTCACTCCCCAAATGTGCGGGTACCAATATGTTAAATGCCCTAACACTAACGTGATGGTTTCATTTTGTCATGTCATTCCAGAAAGGTGGTTCGTTTGTGGTTTGAAAGTGGTAACTCTTCTTTACAACACAAGGACAAAAGGCAATGGCAAACAACAAGAGAACTGAGTTGATTGATACCGGTGCTCGACAACAGTTGGTGGAACGGGTTAATGGGTTGGCTGAAGAGGTGCGGATGCTGAGACAACACATGACAGACATGTATCAAGCCTGGATGACTGGGAAGGCGCCACCTCCGCCACCACCAATTTTCCCGGACGCTACCCTTACCCAAACTCCCAACATAATACCAGATGATCCTCCATATTCTCCGGATACACCCGCTTATCACACTCGTCCCAACTACCCTAGTAGCTCCATC
>NW_017670961.1:385135-396108 GCF_001879085.1 Nicotiana attenuata
AATTGGAATTGTACTTCCCTTATTCTCCAGGTGGGCTCCTGACTGATGAAACTTGAAAAGCATTCCCTTGTTCTCCAGGTGGGTTCCTGATTGCTAAACTTGAAGAGTATTCCCTTGTTCTCCAGGTGGGCTCCTGACTGCAACAAAATAAACAAAGAAAATTTTCTGCCCCAGTTTGGGGACTGGGTGCAGCATGTTATCGAATATTAAAAGCTAAAAGTGAAATTGTACTTCCCTTGTTCTCCAGGTGGGTTCCTGATTGCTGAACTTGAAAAATATTCCCTTGTTCTCCAGGTGGGCTCCTGACCGCTGCAAGACAAACAAAGAAAATTTTCTGCCCCATTTCGGTGGCTGGGTACATGGGTAAGTGTTAAACGGAATTATTCTACCAATTATTATAAGAATTTGAAAGCTAAGTCCTATTATCCAGGGAGGTCCTGACAACTTCTAATAATTATGAACCTAAGTTATATCCTCTAGAGGTATTACCCCCACTACATTTGTTGTCTAAAAGGTCTTAAACTACTCCCCATTATCCAGGTGGGTCCTGACAACTTCTAGTTAAAAGATAGTTTTAACCTAAGTTATATCTACTGAAGGTACGACTCCCACTATATCTTGTTATCTAAACAAACTTTAAAGCTACATCCCATTATCCAGGAGGGTCCTGAAAACTCCTAATTGAATCCTATCTTAAACGTGCAAACTTTGAAACCAACTTATATTCCTATTTATGCTAAATTATGCTACTCATGATTGTTTTGAAATTTAAACTAAGTCCCATTCTCCAGGAGGGTCCTGAGAGTTTCCAGTCATACCTGTTTTGGTCCTTGCTTTTTCCCTAAGGAGGGTTTCTCCGAAACCAACAAAAACTTTCTGCCCCTGTTTCAATCAAAGAAAAGTCTTGTCAGTTTAAAAATGTGGTGGTTGGTTTGTGGCCTTGAACTTTGAGGGTGATTGCGCCTTTTCTTCCCATGATCGCTGATTCCATTTGAAGACCTTGCTTGTTTGGGGACTAACCACTTTCCTCTGTCATCTTTACCATTGAAAATACCTCTTCTCCATTCAGACCCAACACCCTCTATCTGTTGCATTGCTCATGAACTGGCATCTACCCAACCTTTGTGTCTCGCATGAATCCCAAAGCACGTCCATTACCCCCACTCTGTGTATACGCTGTTCTTTCTTGACTTAACCACTGGCTTCGGCCTTGAGGTATGTTGCTCCTTCATTTTGGTTTCCATTCGACGACCTTACTCATTCCTTGACTAACCACTTCCTTTGTAAGCCTTGACCCGGAAAACACCTCTTCTCGTTCAGGCCCACTACCCTTTATCTGTTGCACGCTCATACTGACATTTACCGAACTTTTGTGTTTCACTTGGACTCCCAAGCATATTAATTGTTACCAACTCAGCGCGCATGTTGTTCGTTCCTGATTTGAATCAATGGCCTTGGCCTCGAGATCTATTGCTTCTTCACTTGCCATACTCCAACAATAATTTAGATCTCTGCTTGGAATACCTCGCTTGTCACTGGTTCACTAATCTTTTCACAGAAAATATCTTTGATCTGTTCATCAAGCACCCTCCATCTTGTTTCATTGTTCACGAATTGATATGTACCGAATCCTTGTATTTTACACGAATCCCAAGGCATGTCGATTGTTATTAGCTCAACGCGTTTGTTGATTTTTCCTGACTCATGACATTTGATGTGTTAGCCAGACCCCGTTTTGTGCAATTGGAAAGCTAGTGGCCAATTTTTGAAGTCATTTCTTACTTGTTCTGACCAGACATACTCAAGAAGAGGAAGTAAACAAAAGATTAGAGTAGAGGACAATGGGAAGAGATAATTCCTAACAAGAAAACTACAAAGTAGAAACCTATCGGATGTGGACACCGACTCTGATGACCTTGACATGCACCTGCAGCCTATTCTGTTTAGCAAATCTGATGTTCAGCTCTTGTTGTACCTTTTCGCCGTGAAACTGGGCTTCAATGCTCCACTTGCCCGATCTGAATCACAATCCTTTTTCGACTTGTGGTGCCCGTGGGTTTTCACCATCAAGCCTCTCTCATTTTCGGTCTTTTTCTCAACTCACCATCGCCTTATGGTGCCGTGAAGGTTTTCACCAATAAGACTCTCTTGTTTTTGATTTCTCTCAGCTTTCGTCGCCTTGCGGTACCCGTGAGGGTTTTTCATTGATAGGGCTCTCTCATTTTTCAATTTCATTCGTTTTGGACCGGAGTGTTGCCCCTGATATGACTCACCTCTGCTCGCTTGACTTGGCATCTCTCGAAGATTGATCAGAAGGTCTTCCTTTGGACAGTAATGTGGGATTTTGGATAGGGTTAGAAAGAAAGGGGATTAAAGGCTCAAAACAATTTAAGATGGGTTCAAAAATTACAGCTTCCGGAATCAAATCTCTTGCAACAACCACAACCTCTGCCCCAGTTTCTTCCTTGGGGACTTTGGACATTTATTTCGGTGTGACTGAACCTCAGAGAGTGGCTGCCTACGTACCCTTTCGGGATCAAGTCAAACGTAGTTCAGTCCATAAAACTACGTTCGTTGTTGCGATCTTTCCTTTTCTTCCACTTTTCTTTCCTTTCATTTCTTTTCTTTTCTTTTTCTTTTCTTTTCTTTTCTTTTCTTTTGCTTTTCTCTCTTTTTTTTTGTTTTTATTCTCAATTCTTTTTTTTTCCCTTTCTTTTTCCTTTTCTCTTCCTTTCTCTTCTTTTTTTTCTTTTCTTTTCCTTTCTTTTCTTTTCCTTTTCCACTGTTTTTCTCTTGTTTCTCCATTTTCTTTCCCCGCTCGGGCTTACGAGTTTTATTATTGATTCCGAAAGAGGGGTATGCAAGAAAATAATCGAGGCTCGAAGGGGTAACAAAGGATAAAGTGTTTGGATAGCAGAACAAAACGCCTTCGTCATTTCAATCTCCAAAACATGCCAAGTACAAATTACGCAATTAAACAAACTGAGGAAAACATAGGTAACATTTTTTGATTGCACCAGAATTACTAACCACATCCACACATTTGCCTTCTGCATTTGTCAATTACCCAGCACCAACAGTCTCGGTACCACGAGCAGCCCCTGTAGGCTCGGGGGCAAACTTGCCTTTGATCTCAAACCGATGTGGCATGATGCATTTCAACAGTATTTCTTTATGTTCCGTCTGACCCATTTTCACACAATTTGGGCTCGAAGAGATTTCAAAATCCCTCGACTGTCCTTACATCTTCAACATTGTTTTATTGCTTCATTACTAAACTGATTTTTAAAACCAGGCTGAGAATTATGCGTGCATGTCATGTCACCAGAGCCAGCATGAAAAGAATTGCAAAAGGAGAAAGGAACTGGATAAAATGACTAGAAATGGCGGGAAACAGAGAATTGCATTAGACTGACGGTGAAAGGGTTTAAACAACGAAACAAGCAAACTAGACTAGAGTTACAACCTTTGAACAAACCTAAACAGCACTACACAAGCTACTACGACGAGACAAACAAGACAAAATGAAAGGGTAGAGGGGTTTGAGTCACAAGATAATATCCGGATTACAACCCTGAAATAACCCGGACAACAGAAATGACAACAAAATAAACCACCAAAACTCCAAGAGATGGAGCGTCTTCCCAATTACCAAGTACGGCGTCTTAGCCACTGAATTTCACACCAATATTGCTGGAATTTTCACGAGTCCTCACACATTGTTCTGAGCAAACTGCTTCTGGGATTCTTCTGCCGGCTCATTCTCACAATCAATCACACCCACCATATGCGTCTCATTGTGCACAGGAGATGGATCTTGGCCAGTGTTTGTTGCATCTGGATTTTGCACGACGATGTCGCCTGCATCAATAAGCTTTTGAATTGCGTTCTTCAGATTCCAACATTTCTCTATGCCGTGCCCCAGGGCACCTGAGCAGTATGCGCACTGTTGAGAAGGATCGAACTTCTTTGGAGGAGGGTTCGGTACTTTTATCTGAATCGACTTCCACATGTCCAGTGTCCTTAACCGCTGAAACAGACTGGCGTATGATTCTCCTAACAGAGTGAAGGCTTTCTTCTTTCGTAACCTCTCATTCTTAAATGCTGGATTGGGCCGAAAACCTGATGTTGTTGGGAAGCTCGCGGGGGTAGATGGGCATTATTTTGAGCTGGGTACTGTGATGTGCGATTTTGGGATTTCTGTGGAGAGAGGTAGCGTCGGGGAGGGCCATCTAATGCACAAGGATAACCACGGGGTTGATGTCGAGGCTGGAAGTGTTGATTAGGAAAACCTATCGGATCGTCTTTTTTGTTCCTCTTTCCTCCAACCAAGCTTACTGGTACATTCTGAATGGCTTCCGAACAACTCACGATTTTGCCTGACTTGATTCCTTCTTCCACTAGCTCCCCCATTTTTAACACATCATTAAAAGGCTTACCCAGGGCCGGGATCAAATGACTGTAGTAGGTGGGTCCCTGGGCCTGTAGAAAAAGCTTAACCATTTCTTCTTCGCTGATCGGGGGACTGACTCGAGCAGCTTGCTCCCTCCATCTGAGCCCAAACTCATTAAAGCTTTCCTCCGGCCTCTTTTCCATCTTGGATAGCGAGGTGCGGTCTGGGGTAACACTTGATTTGCATTGAAAGTATCGGACAAAGTCTTGAGCCATGTCACCCAATGTAAGCCACTCATCGACATTTTGACGACCATGCCAGTCCAAAGCTGCCCCAGTTAGGCTTTCACTGAAATATGCCATCATCACGTCATCTTTCTCTCCAACAATCCTCATTTCGTTGCAATAGACCCTCAGGTGGGCTACCGGATCTCCACGCCCATCATACAAGTTGAAGTTTGGTACCTTGAATCCTGCGGGCAGGCAGGTGTCATGTGGCACAATCGGTCCCTTGCAAGTCATGCTACCCTGACCCCCTACTCTTCGCTTGTCCCTTAAGGGCTGTCCTGTGCTTGTCAACTTCCTGGGTACCTCATCTCGCCCTGCTCTTCCCGTAACCCTTTCATTTCTACCATGAATCTGCTCATCCCGGGAGCTCTTCTTGTATGGATCAAGGACCCTGTGGGCAACCTCTGGAGGGTGAAATCGGGCATTACGCGCTTTGGGTGGGTATTCATTGTCTGGGTAACGGATATGGCAGGAGGGCAATATTGGGGAGAAGTGACTGCAGGATGAGCGATGGAGCTACTAGGGTAGTTGGGGCGAGTGTGATAAGCGGGTGTATCCGGAGAATATGGAGGATCATCTGGTATTATGTTGGGAGTTTGGGTAAGGGTAGTGTCCGGGAAAATTGGTGGTGGCGGGGGTGGCGCCTTTGCAGTCATCCAGGCTTGATACATGTCTGTCATGTGTTGTCTCAGCANGGAAACAAGCACAAATCTTTGTAGGCCGCACTGACTTGGCCACCCAATCCTTGCATGTTCCTGAAGGATTGCTCCAGGCTTTTTACTTTTCGATACATCTCTTCCTGTTCCGGGTCCTTAAGCGGCTTATCAGTTTCCACCGGGAGCTCAAGGTGAGGAGTGTAGGAATATGGCTCAGGAGCTTTAAAGGTAGGCTCGGGAGGGTAGTACTGGCTGTCGTGAGTTGGAAACAATGGCTCACTGGAAGATCTTTGCAACGTGGCAGGTGGAGGCACCACAAAGACAGGGGTGATTGGTGGAGGAGGGTTTTGTTTGGGTGGTGGAGCTTGGGGAGGATAGAAGGTGGTGCTATAACTCTATTGGTAGAAAGGGAAATGTGAAGATACATTCGCAGGAGGAAACTCCTGAGACTGGGCCGAAGGCAGGAGATATGCGGGATTGGCAGGATAAACTGGCGCCGACTGACCCTTAGCCCAAGCCTGATGCATCTCAGCCATCTGCTGCCTCAACTTATACATCTCTTCCTTCATTGCTTTAACATCTACCACTTCCACCTCTTTTGACGGGTCCACGATACTGGTATCTGATTCTGGGCCTGTCATGTTCAGTTTGGTTTTTGCCCGGGTGTTGTAGGAATGGGTTGCCAGGATGCCAACTGCCTTTTGTCCTTGTGTTGTAAAAACGAGTTACCACTCTAAAACCACAAACCAACCACCTTTCTGGAATGACATGACAAAATGAAACCATCACGTTAGCATTAGGGCATGTAACATATTGGTACCCGCACATTTGGGGAGTGAATGCACCTAGGCAGTTAACAGTTCCTATTATGCTTTTGATCGGTCGCATGCGTCATCCCGGCCTTTTCATTTTTCTTTATCTGCCATGCCCTTCCTCTCATTCTTTTGCTTTTCTCTCTTATTTTTCCTTCTTTCCTTCTTTTCCTTTTGCCTTGGTTTTTCCTTGTTCCTATTCGCTTCTTTCCTCAAAATTGTTTTTTTCCGCTCTTTTCTTTCCTTTGCTCCCTTTTATTTTCTCTTGTTCGGTTTCTTATTTTCTTTTTATTTTTCTTTTTCCCTCTTTTGTTTTTCTTTCCTTTCTTGTTTTTCACCTCTTTCCTTTCATTCTTTTCTTGTATTTCCTTTGTTTCATTTAGTTATGGTCGAGTCCTATGGAGATTGCCTACGTATCACGACCCCGCGTGAATTAGACCGAGCGTAGTTCTTGCAGAGTAAATGTAAAGCAAAATGTTTTTTTTTGGGGTTTTCAATTTTATTGATAGCAAATACGTCTATTACAAAGACTCAAAACTGTCAAATTAAACAACTAACAGACTCTAATGCAGAAAAGAACTACGGGCTCCTCCATCCCTATTCTATTTTGAAAGTACAGACTCAATCAACCGACTGACTTTTAACGAAAAGGAAATACAGACTCCAGTAGAAAAGGAAATACAGACTTAAATGACAAACTCTAGTAGAAAAGGAAATATAGACTCAAAAGACAAACTCTGGTAGAAAAGGGAATACAGACTCAAAAGACAATCATGAATACATTAAAGCTCCTGGTGCCCGCGGGACATCGTTCCGTCTCGCCGCGGGCCTATATGCAAGTTCCCTTTATTTTGAATCGTGCTCATCCTGCACATTTATTAAGGTGATTTAATCACTTATTTTGACCTAAAAGGAAAAAAAATGACACTATTTTTGTTCAAATTTCCAATTTTAAAACAAACGGCAGGTTTTGCAGTTACGGCCTTTCAGCACTTCGGGGAGAAGATTTTAAGGTTGTGCCTGCTAACCGTTGAAAATGACTCAGGGTGGCTGTTCTTGCAAAAACAGCCTTCCAGCGCCCTTTTTGGGACATTTGGCTTATTTTTGACAAGAATGGCGTCACCCGACTTATTCATGCCGAAGTTAAAAATTTTGGCATTTTTTGGCTATTTTTGCAAAGGGGAGGTTGGACCCGATGAGGGTTGCCTACGTATCTCACATCCGGTGAGAATCAAACCTGCGTAGTTCGGGCAAATAAAACTAACTATTTTCGAAAACTAAACTCTTTTTGGTTTTTGTTGGCAAATTCACTTTTCTGAAAGCAAGACTCTTTTTATATTTTCTTTTAGTGGCAAATAAACTAAACTAATTGAAAAATAAAACTCTTTTTGCTTTTCCATTGGCAAACAAAACAAACTAAAAAAAAACCTCATTTCTCAAAAATCCGGCAGCATTTCGGCACTACTTGGCCATTGGTTTTTTTTTCTAGTATAGGTAATTAACTCTCCACACTGCTATTTTCTCTTTTTCTCTCTTTTTTTTTTCAATATTGCTCAGATATTCAAAGCCGGTCAGCATGCGAGTCCAAAACAGATAAATGCACAAGTAGGATGCATCAGGATGGTCCATTATTCCGGGTACACCTGTCCTAGACGGACCCAACCCCTGTGTTGAGTCCCCTAAGTCATATGCACGTGATGCAAATAAGCGTTCCTACTAGGGATCCGACATGAAGTCAAGTTATTCTAGGTTCAAAACCTGGGTATGTGTTCTAGACTGTGTACCCGAGCGGACAACTCGAGTCGAGGAGGGGGCTACGTACCGGGAACCAAAAGGCCATCCGGCTTAGTAACTTGTCCGGCCTCTTTCTTATTTCAGGGTATTGACACTAACAGAATAGGGAGTCTCAACCAGTAAGCACATCCCCGGAGGTGAGAAGAGAAGGGTTTCGGCACAGTTTATATACAGTTCAGATAATATCAAAGCGGTAAAAAGCAACATTTTGCACGTTTAGCATGAAACATGTAGGAAAATCAGATAAGGCCAAATACAACAATGTATCTAAGCTCGAATTCTGAACCCTGAACCAAAGTTCTGGGTTCTTCTCCCCAGCAGAGTCGCCAGAGCTGTCACACCTCCTTTTTCACTACACCCGCAAGGGCGTAAACGAGTTTTTCCATTTAAAGGACAATCGAAACGGGATTTATTTATTAAAATTCAGAGTCGCCACTTGAGAGATTAATGGTGTCCCAAGTCACCGGTTGAATCCCGAATCGAGGAAATTATTGACTCTTTTTAACAGTCCGCGATCCAGAAATCCGAGTAAGGAATTCTATTAACCCGGGAGAAGGTGTTAGGCATTCCCGGATTCCGTGATTCTAGCACGGTCGCTCAACTGTTGTATTTGATTTTATCTGATTTCAAAACATGTTCTAACTTATGTGCCTTTTATTAGTAACCCGCTTTTATTTTTATTTTTAATAAGAATTGCAACGTCGTGAAAATGCGTCTCGAACCACGTCGCACCAGTGCACCCGTGGTTGTCAACACATTTCGACTCTGTTGAGATTTGGATTTGGGTCACATAAATGTGCATCCGTATTTAAGAAAGTAAGATTATTAAAAACGCGCCTAAAGTGACTAACGCGTTATTATTTTGGGGAAGGCCGTGAAATTTTCTAAACAGCCCGTCCCGAAGTCTAAGTATTTTGTATAAACACTGGATGAGGGCCCCGCAATTTATGAGTTTTGTTTAGCGAGGCTCATCTCATTTATTGAAGCATTATTTGTTAAGGGATTATCTCTAAAGAGTCTTAATTAACAAGCCCAAAGCCTGGACTAAATCATGATTTAAAGGAGTGAAAGTCTTTAGTGTATTTGTTCTCAAGTCCAGCCTAATAGCCCAAGTCGAGCGGTACAGCAGAGGCACAGGCAGCCCGGGCATCAATGACACCAGAACATCCGGGTGGGATTTTAGGCTTAGAACTTTTGGGGTCAGCCTAGTACTCATGGATGAGTCTGCGCAATTAGATGCATAATTTGAGTACCAATTGAAGGAAGCTCCAAGTTCAATTAACTCAACAACCTTCAATTTAATCATATCTCATACAATCTATTATTGAATCCAATGAACTAATCAGCGTGATCAACGTTTATTGAAGCGGGAGACGCAAACTTATTACATTAGTATGTTGTTCTGATTTCCAAAGGTAAACTAAACTTTGATTGACCCTAAAAGTATGCACACATTTGATTAAATCCTAAGTCAATGCTCATTCTAACTGGCCTCCGAACAATGCTCAGATTAACAAATACACTGATAGGGATTATACAATTATAGCTCACAGTCTAATGAATACAATTTGTAAAATACTTCAAAATATTCGAATCTCAATGACTACACAACTATAGAGTTTGACCCATGACTACAAACTGAAGGTTCAAATAACAGTCCAAATCACTTAATTATAGTCCAAACCAAACTAAAACAGTTTTAGTTATGCAGCCTAATTCCCTCTGCACGTAATGCCAACACAGGCTGACTAAATGACCACAAAACAGCTAATTAACAAGCAGCTAATTAACTATAAACAACAGAAAATCATCTTCGCATATAGATCTGACGCATTTCTCTATTCCAACTTCAATTCACAGTTACATGGAAATGAATTCAAGAATGTGTACCTGAGATGCAAAATTCAGAAGAAGAAGAGGAAGTCAGCGGCAGTATCAGTAGAAATCAGGAGCAGACCAGAAAATTCAACAGCTCAGGAAGGATTCAAAACCAAACACAAACAGCTAATCAACCAAAACAGCACCAAAATCAACACAAATGAAACCAGCACCCTCTACAACTTTCAGTAGCCCAAAACTTCAACAAAACCAGTTCAATTTTGCCTATAACTATTCGAAATCACAACAGTATACTCCAGAGACAACTTCAGCAATCAGAAAACCCAATTAAACTGGCCAGAACAGATTGAATGAACTCCCAAAATTACTCGAAATCCAACAGAAAACTCTCTGAATCTTCAAATTACCAAAAATGAACTCAGGAATGTAATTCAGCTACCGAAACTAAAATTCAGCTAGAAAATTGAATGAAACAATTTTTTTTACTGGATTTTGTTTGTTTTTTGTATTTTTTTAGAACTAAGAACTAAAAGAAGATTTGGATCTAAAATTTGAATTCCAGATCTGAAACTGGAAGAGTATTGTTTTGGGGGAAATTTTGGTGGCCAAAAAACCTCTAAATGAATGCATTGGGGTTGCCTTTTATAGGCAACAAATAGGGTAGAATGTTCTAGATGGCACTCACACAGTTTTCCTTTTTTTAATTTCGGATTTCACCCATTAGTCCTTCAATTTCTGACTTGTTTCTCAAGTTACTGCCCTAAGTTTACTGAATCCTACACTAAAGTCCTATTCTAGAAGGCCCTAGGGTGTTCTGCTACCCACACAATGTCTATACTACCCTTTCTTTTGTTTTGAAAATACTATCCTTAACAAAACTACCCTTTTCCATGCCTAAACTACCCTTATTTGCTCCCTGAAATTACTACCCAACCCTAAATGTCCAAACTATCCTTTATCTAGACTAAAATTTACCAAATGACCCAATCCCTTTACCTCAGTCAGCAATTAGGATTAAACACTAAAAGGAATTCACAAGTTCAACTAAACCTGAACAAACTAACTAAACTAGATACTGATTACTAACTAAACTAAGCTAACCAATCAACTAATACAAGATTAACAGTTAACCAAAACAAAACCAAACAAAGCTCAAGCAAGATCAAATAACAGATTATCTACACTAATGAAA
>NW_017670962.1:0-32849 GCF_001879085.1 Nicotiana attenuata
TTCCCTTTTTGCCCTTTTAACACAGTCTTGGTAACCCCTCGTCCATACAATCTCGACCTGGATGTTCCGGTCCCATGACTGATGCAAAAGCATCGATTGAATGATTGTCACCTTCACTTTCCTGAGTAGATTGCATTCTCTCCATTTCAGCCTACAAACCAAATGCGAGAAAAAAGAGTTTTAAGTAACTAAAGTTGAATCAATAATTAAGAACAAATAAATAAGCATGACAAACTTTAAACTAGAAATTTCGTACAATTTTACTAGTCGTATTGTCATATGAGCTTTTGTATGCGCGGCCAAGTTTTCTTTTTCTTGTTGCCACAAACATGTCCTTACTTGATACAGTATCTGAAGTATCAGAGATTTCCTTCTTTTTTTCCTAGTTACATGAAAACAAGTAATCTTTCCATATAAAGTTAGCAAGTCCATAATTTTAAAAAAATAAGAAAGATAAAACATCAAACCTCGCGAATTAGAGCAAAAGGTGTTCTGCCAGCTGTGTGTGGACACTTCAACTTATTTCGATTCACTATATTGGTTTCGGACATTTTCTGCAAATAAACGAGTCAACCAAATAGCAACCAACAGTAATTAGTCTTGCACATTAGATACTGAAACATGTGAAAAGATATGACAACTGTGATACTATATTACTATGTGACAAATACTAATATTTGCAGAATAACAGATACTAAAAGAGAATGCATACTGCAGCATCATCTTAAAAAGCAGCTAGCTTACACATTATATAGAATATCACAATGCAGAAAAGATCTGGATTACTTCAAGGTCTGTTTCTACATTTTCAAAAGATGGTGGAAACTTTGAGCATGTGAAGGGCCTGTCGATACCATGCATGCGTGAAAATATGTTCATATGTGAAGGGTGGACAGATTATAGATACGAAATTTACTGGAAACCCTCACTCAATAATACCAGCATAGCTGTAGAGATACAAGGTTCCTTGCCTTTTGGATGTCCACTAGCCAAATGTTCAAGGTTACACTTTGTGCAGACTTGTGAGGAAAGAGTACACAAGTAGATGGATAGCAGAAAAGACTGGACCTTAACTGATTTGTCAGATACCTGATCTCACGAGATCAGGATTTACCATATGTTTCAAGCAGTGTTTTGGATAGGGCCTCAAAACAGCCTCTGTTATGAAAAAAACAGAAGAGATGTCCTAATATGTGCAAGTCATATCCCTAGCTGCTAACTATGTAACAAGCAGACCTTTCTTGGCTCTATCAGGATCTAGATTAATAGGTTTGGAAATTCTGGATCCACCCTCTTCAATAGCCTGGTCTATAAGGACTATAGCATGTTAACATCCAAGTCTTTTGACTCAGATACATTATCCAAATAACTTATGCTACCTTGGGACTTGTCAGTGTTTTTATGTTACCCGGAAATTTGTAATCAGAAGAAATATTGAATACAAATGAATAGAACTGCAATACATAACGTTGCTCTAGAGCAGCTCAACAGATGTGTATGATGAATACTACGTCTTAATCATCTGAAAAGATCTGGATTTGATGTCTTACATCCAACAAGATTCATGATCACAAGCAAGTTTACCTTGTGAGGATCGGAGTTCCAATAGTTAAGAAGATCCTTAAAGTGAGATTCCGGAACATCTATTGGCCTATTCTCCATTCGAAGCTCATCATTGTCATAGGCTGTGAAGTGAGTTGCCTTTAATTGACTTTTATACTTTCTCCAAGCACTACAAACTGATTCAAAAACCCATTTTTTTGCCTCGTCGGGAATGTCATATTTTTCCTACAAATTTAGTGCAATTGGGTTAGTGTAAGAAATAAGAAATAGCATCCATGTTTATTGGACATTGGTAACTTCATACCTTGATATATGTCCACATATCATCTTTTGTGTCTAGTTTCCTCCAATTAACTACATTAAGAGGACAAAAAGTCACACTCCTTGCCAATGTGCCGAGGAAGCTACCCAGCTCTTTTACAACCTCTTTAGTAGGACCAATGGGTTGATTAAACTCATTTAGAGTGATTATTTTACGCTCCTTTCTAACATGAACTCTTGGCATTTGAGTACGACCTCTTTTTCTTTTTGGCGAGGAGGGGCCTGCAATAGTACAAAACAAAGATAATCATTAATCACTATTTTTAGTTAAGTTTATGATTAAAAATTTTTATATATTTGCCTTGTTCCTCAATTTGTTCAACTGCTTCATGAGTGGTAGAATCATCAGATCGCTCATGTACTCCCTGTGATGCAGGAGTGATGGAATCCATATTCGCTTGTTGCACTTGTTCGTGTACTTCTTGTGTTGCTGAAGAGGTGCAATTCTGTGGCACTTGTTGTACTTGTTCTTGCAATTGAGATCCACCTTCGGATTGTCGTTCTTCATTTGCATTTGACCGTAGAGCTTTCAAGGTTGTTTTTGTTGTCAACAACGAAACCTTTTGGTTTCGCAAAGATGAAGGTAATCCACCTTCTGATTGTCGTTCTTCATTTGCATTTGACCTTGTAGCTTGGAAGGTTCTTTTTGTTGTCAATGACGAAACCCTTTGATTTCGCAAAGATGCAAGTGATCCAGCTGGAATGCGGTTGGATATTTTCTTATTTCTGCTTGAGCACCCTTCTTGATTCATGACTATTCAAATATTTTTCAGATTCTGAAAAGCAAACACAATATAGTTTAGCCTTTAAACAACAAAGAAACATCAAGTCATTCAAGAAAAGAAACATCAAGTCAATGACTATATTTGGGCTAATTCTTAACGTACTGTTGCTGCTGGCTATACAAGCAGTTAAGAAGTACAGTTAAGAAATACAAGCACTCAGAAATAACAGCATCATCACATTCAATATTACTATGGTCTTATTGCAACTGAAAGCCATTATTATCAGGTGAGTAGTATGTGAATTGATTTGAAGTTGCCGATGAACTTCCAACATATTCAACATGACTTTGAACTGAAGGTGCCATCTCATCAATATTCTGGCTATAAGTTTCATTAAAAATAGTCTTTACTTTGATCAACAGATATGATCACATACAATCTGATTATTGCTAGTGCAACTGAAATCTCAAAACAATTCAAAATAGTCTTTACTTTGATCAACAGATATGATCACATATGATTGTTACTTAAATGACTCAATAAAACTGTATGTAGTATTAACAAGTTTGTTGGAAAAATATATCTCAGATGTGTCACACCCTACATACATAATATCTACACAATTATAATTCATTTGCTCAGCTTATAGTCTTGAATTTTCAACGTAGGTGGGGGTGTGAATAATTACAATGATGCTTACAGCTCAACCAAGATCCACTGCCCTCAGCTCAGAAATCCAACATGTCCTTACCGCCCGGGCACCGGAGATCATCACCAGCGGCCGGAGGAAATTCATGTCAAAAAGAAGTATATTACAAGATAAAGCTTTGATCCAAAGTGGGAATAACAAAAAGACTGTGGAGAAATCTGCTGAGGAGAGTAAATTGGTTTCTTCTGGCAAAAGTGGGAATCTTGATGTGAAAGCAGTGATTACTTTGAGGAAGAAAATGAAGGAGAAAATGAGAGACAAGATTGAAGATCAGTGGGAGTCTTTAATGAATGGGATTGGACTGAAGCACACTTTTAACTAAGACAAATTTCAGTAACTCAAGCAATTTTCAGCAGCAAATCAGTTTTTCAACTGAAGCACACTTTTAACGAACACAAATTTCAGTCCACAGAGCAATAACACCCTCAAGTCGATTCAAACTCAACCAAACTCATTTATATTAGCTATAATATTGCTATAATTTCATGGAGGATAGAAATTACCAACTAAACCAAAGAGGACGTGGGAGAAGGGACGGGCCTCAACAACTGAACAAAAGTATCCGAAATCTCTCTCAAATCCTGCAAAATTGAAGCATGTCAGAATAATTTCTAAATGATATAAATAAAAATAATCATAAAATATTTATATACAAAAAAACCATTATCACTCACTCAAAAAAGAATTAACTTAAAAGAATTTTATAATTTTGTTATTTAATCATCTGCTTCCATCCAGTCCCAATCAGTATCATCAAACCCATCCTCCTCCTCCGATGTTTCCCCAATTGTATCATGTGAATTTTGTGCATGAGATGGAATATCAATGATATCAACGGGTACATCTTCTCTTGACCATCTAATGTCATCATCAAGCAATATAGATGAGGAACCAATGTCATTATTAGGTTCCCGCCAAAATGTATCTCCAATATTAGGAGAATTCTCTTCCTCCAGATCATATAAATCAACAGGTACTTTACTCCTTGCATAATAAACATCTTTCTCAATTGGATCCTCCACATAAAAAACTTGATAAACTTGTGATGCCAACACAAAAGGGTCATCTGTACTACATAATCTATTGAAGTACACCCTAGTAAACCCATAATCATCTATTTCATTACGAAACCAATCACATCTAAACAGTACAACACTAAAAGAACCCCAATAATCAATCTCAATGATATCCTTAATCGCTCCATAATAGATAACCTCGCAATCGATGGGATTTTGGTCCCTAGCACTAGCAAAACTATCTGTTGTTGCCGATAAAGTCACTCCACTATTTTGAGTCTTGCCTCGGGAATCCCATTCTTTAGTATGAAATCGTTATTCATTAATAAAATATCCTGTATATCTTTTGGCTACTATATTAGGTCCTTTGGCTAGCCATCTTAAATAATCTGGCAATACAATATTTTTAACTTTTTCTTTAAACCAATTGTTGAATTCTCGACTATGATCCCTTGCTCTTACCCATGCATTTGATCTACTATGATTAACAATTAAATTCTTATGTTCCCTGCAATCAAGAACATTTCAAGTTTAATCATATATTAAAGAAAAAATTATATAAGAATATAAATATTAATATAATTTATCTTACTCGATAAACTTTTCCATTTGTTCATCTCCAGTATTGAACAGAGCATACCGATGTGCTTCAAAGCATAACTGTGAATCCATGAGAAAAGTATTTTTTTTCTTACTTCCAATTGGATGGCCTATATTAGGGAATATAGGTGACAAATTTTGAGAGCACTCATCATCCACAGTTTGGTACCTACTGAATTTTGTCTTCACGCCATCATGTAAATATCTCGAACAAAAAGTCAAGCACTCATCGGCCAAAAACCCCTCTGCTATTGACGCTTCTGGACTAGATCGATTACGTACAAAGGCCTTGTACTTACATAGGTTCCTCTCAATGGGATACATCCAACGAAGATGAGCCGGACCCCCAAGCTTAATTTCATTCACCAAATGAATAGGCAAATGTGGCATTATGTCAAAAAATGTTGGATGGAAAATCTTTTCAAGCTCACATGTTATTTCAACAATTTCAGACTGCATTGTTTCAAGATCTTTTCGCCTTATGACCTTGCTACATATAGCTCTAAAGAAATTTCCTAACCTAATCAAGGCCAATGAAACATTCTTGGGCAACACTTTTCTAACAGCAACCTGGAGCAAGTAATGCATTATAAAATGGGCGTCATTACTCTAGTACCCTATTTCTAATAATGTCCCAAGCAAACTATCACATATGTTTTTCTCGATGTGCATCACATCAAGATTGTGCCTCAATTTGTTATGCACCCAATATGGCAATTCAAAAAAAAATGGATCTCTTTCTCCACGGACCCCTATCACTCCGAGGCCTTTTTTTAGCTCTCTTTCCAAAGATATTGTTGAATTCAAGTAGCTCTTCAAACACTTCTTCACCCGACAATGGAGCAGGTGCAGGTCTATGCACCTCCTTACCATCAAAAGACTTTTTATCCCGTCGGAATGGATGATCACGAGGCAAAAATCTTCGATGGCCCAAGTAACACATCTTATGACTATTTTTGAGATATTGAGAACATGTGTCATAATTGCAAGTGGGGCATGCCAATCTCCCCTTAGTGCTCCATCCTGAAAGCATTGCTAATGCTGGAAAGTCACTAACTGTCCACATTAAGGCAGCACGCATTCAGAAAGTTTGGTTGGTTTCAACATCAAATGTGTCTATCCCAGTTTCCCATAGTTCCTTTAATTCTTCAATTAATGGTCGTAGGTACACATCTATATCATTTCCTGGAGATGATGGACCTGGAATGATCATAGACAACATTATATACTCCGGCTTCATGCAAATCCACGGTGATAGATTATAGTTCACTAACATAACATGCCACGTGCTATGAGAAATGCTCATCGTCCGAAACGGGTTCAGACCATCACTTGAAAGACCCAATCTAACATTCCTAGCATCTCTAGAGAAGTCTGGGTGCAAAGAATCAAAAGCCTTCCAAGCTTCCCCATCAGCAGGATGTCTTATGTTCCCATCATTGGGTCGTTCATTAGCATGCCATCTCATTGCAGCAGCCGTTTCAGGACACATGAATATTCTCTGAAGCCTAGGCTTTAAAGGAAAGTACCTTAAAATCTTTGCAGGGATTTTAGAGCTTGCTTTAGTCAAAGGACCAGCACTCTTCCATCTTGAAGACCCACAAATAGAGCAATTATCGGCATTCGCATTTTCTTTCCAAAATAACATGCAATCATTAGGGCATGCATGTATTTTTTCGTAATGAAGACCCAAATCTGTTATCATGTTTCTAGCCTTGTTGAAAGATTCTGGTACCTGAGCAAAGGGAAATGCCTCTTTTATCAACTCTAACAAATCGGAGAAAGCCACATTGCTCAACCCATGCAAGGATTTAAGCAAGTACAATCGAATAGTGAAACTCAGTTTACTAAAATTTTCACACCCCGGATATAACTCTTGTTTTCCTTCCTCCAACAATTTGAAAAACTTCTTTGCATCTTCAGATAGTCTTTCCCCAACTCCTTCTTCATCCCCTACCTAACCCTCTATATTTCTAAATGTATCATGAAGTAGTCCATCAATATCGTCACGCATGGTAGAACCTTCATCATTATTGCTTGCATGAGGTGTACTTCTCGAGGAAAATCCTTCACCGTGGAAAACCCATTTGGTATAACTATCAACAAATCCATGAACAACCAAATGATCCTCCACCACATTTCTATAATACCAATAGTGATTCATGCACTTTTTGCAAGGGCATAATATTTCATTTCCTTGGGCGGCTCGCTCAAATGCCTTATCAAGAAAATCATTCACTCCACGGATATACTCATCCGTCCATCTTAGGAGATTCATCCAACTTTTATCATCATTATCCATAGATATCCTATACGATAAAACAGAGGAATTAGTAGTAATAAAGAACTAGCTAACAACAACAATGACAAACCTCGTAAATTCTACAAGTGGGGTTCTAGGGAGAGTAGTGCGTTCGTAGACCTTATAACCCCTACCTGAGTTCTGGGGAGGGTAGTGTGTTCGTAGACCTTATAGATATCTTCATATTGCATAAGACTCCTCTGGTTCAACCATCTTATTTTACTTATGTGTGCTACATTATCAAAAAAATACTTAGCCTGGACTTGAATAATACTAAGCCTAGAGTTAGAATAGTATCGTCTTGGTTTCGTTTGGGGGGAGGTAAGATCTGTAACCACATTGTATTTTTGTTTTGCATTGAACTATCCAAAAGTATATATAAAAAACATGTTTGATAATGTAGCTTTCTGTGCGGAGTGTGACTGATATTCAGTTGAACACTAAAAAAGTAACAAGCTGCATATGAAAGAACCCAAGCATCCAATTATTGCCAACCACAAAATTCCTTGGAGGATGATCGTCACTTCATGTGCTTGATGGGGATGTAAATCTATGATATCTAATTCATCTGTTCCAACAGCAAAAAACCATTAGAAAATGTCATCTTTCAACTTGTAGCTCTCGAATATGCCTAAGTTCACTTTATTTTGTTCTTCTATCATTTAATTGTTATAATTTTTCTTATTCATAGTAAGTTGTTATTTTTTAAATTATTTTATGAAAATAATAACTCCTACCTTCGAATTTGATTGTGCGGGTTTTTGCTTCCATTAGAAATATACCAGGTAACGTTTAGACTCTAAGCTCATTTCAACTTTGTTTCCTCTACTTCAACCACCTTTCTTTCCTGATGAAAACCTAGGTAACATCTTATGTGACCTTGTGTATTCTTTAATTGATGCATCCAGTAATATTCTTTAAGATGCCATTTTGGTACTTCTAGCCATTGGAGTATCTGTTGGGGCATAGCTTCTTAAGGTGTTGCCATTGGCTAGCTCACCAAGTGGGCATCTATTTTCTGCTTGTAGCATACTGGGATATACTCTTAAGTGTGGTTTGAATAAGAAAAAACCTTGATTTTGTGGAAAAAGAGAATCTTGATTTAAATGGTAATCTCTCTGCTATTAGTTTTGAGATCTTTGAGAATTTTTACTTTGAAAATGTATTTTCTATGTTAAGCTGGAGGTGTTGTACTAGGTTCTTCTAGTGTGGATATCTTTATTTTTGCCTAATTAGATTATGGGTTGTTTTGATTTCTTATTTTGGATATCCCATTAGAGCTGCTTTTGGCTTTCCACAGTTCAGCTTTGATTAAAAGACATTCTGGATTTGGATTAAAGTCAAGAATTTGGTAGAAAAGACTTAAACTTTACTATAGAATTTTATCTCTTTAGCAAGTTAAAGTCACACATTTGGTAGGAAAGTCTTAACCTTTAGTGGAGAACTTTCCTTTTTGGTTAATTGATTCTTTTTGTAACTTTTCAGGATTCTTTGTTATGGTATGTTAATCTCGTGAATGCGATGATTGCTCATGCTAGGATTTATTCTGAGATTTTGAAGGAGTTTAAAAATACATGAGAAATATAAATCTTTTAGGACAGTGTTACACCTTATCAATTGCCACTGTAGAGTAGAGTTCAAATCTGGGCAGGTTGTAAACAGTAGAAAATGAGAAAGAAAAACAAGGAGACACTTTTTTGGAAGCCATTCTCTTTGTAGTATTATTCCAATCAAATTCTTTCTATTTCCAACAGTATTAGCTCCTCCATTTGCTTTAGCTCTTGCATTATTTGAAGATAGTACCGTCTGAGCACCTCACAAATTAAAGGAGGCAAATCCAAGATTTAAGTTTGAAGGTTCGTAGAACAGGCAATTTGGGAATAAGAGTTTCAGGAGAGAGACTAAGTAGTTACTTGAGAATATCGGGACTTAATGAACAAAATAGACAAGATAATAAATAAATATCAGACTCATTTACTATCCAATGTAATAGGTTCCTTTCTGTATTCTCATAGTTTGCTGACTTGCTCCTTGTTTGGAATAAATTTTCTTCTTTTCAGTTTAACTTGTCAAGATCCATGGAACTTTTAAGCACCATGGATCAGTTCCAATCTGGGAAACGGGAGTGTAATGTTTCTTTTTAGACTTGACATATTATCCGAAATATATCAGCTCTTGCACTGAACATGATGCTTGCTTTCTCAACTCTGAAATTTTAGGCTAAACTTTAAATTTTTAATTTTCCTCTATCATCGAACTCATGTGATTTTTTACATCTACTTATTGATGGTTACCTTTTATTCTCAGGTGATTAGTTCTCCAATTTTCCATATGCAGAGTGCCAGAAGTAGTGATACAACTTGCAGCAGTGGAATGTTGGAGCTTCATGGAGATATCTAATGCGCCTGAAGTTGAGCTAAAATGAAGACCACACAGGTTATTTTATCTATATTCCAGCAGATTTCCCTTGCTGTGTTCAGATCTTTCATTTCTTGCTCGTTTACTTGGTTATATGTTGCATTGTTTTGGCAATGCGACCTATCATTTTCTGAAAGTGTTAAAAAATTTCGATAAAACACTTTCTAATTTGCTAATTTTATGATTAATCTTAATATGTATGTTTTGTCAAAAAATTTCATCAAATAAATATAGTATATGTTTTGTCAAAAAATATTTTTCACTTACTAACCAAACGCTACAAGGAAAATATTTTTCCCAGAAAATATTTTCTATGAAAACATGAACAAAAAATGACTTATATCATACCAAATGATTTCAATGCTCCCAAAGCTCACATTATAGAAACATCTACTATCAATTTATTTAATCACTAAAATATCAAACTAATATTTGACAAAGGTCTGAAATGTAAATCACAATTTAACAAAAAGAATACTGCAAAAAAATGAATTTTAAGCTTGATATTCAATAGCACAATACTCTCAATCGACACAATCGTCTTCACGTTAATAAGATATACTAAAATCTGAATTTCCCACACTATCGCAAAAATCAATAGAATCGCAATAGCAAAATCAATAGAATCAATAAAATCAATTAATCCACCAGTAAGGAACTTACGATGATATCTATTCCACAGCTACCCAGCGGCAAATTCTTCTTCAGTGAGGAATGAAATAGGCGAATTAGGGCTTAACTGTTGAGAAATCGCAAAATCAATAAAAGAAGAGCATGCGAAATAAATCAGAAATTTATGAGAATCGAGCAAAAACCTTGAATTAGGATCTGTGGAACTTGTTAGCCGAGCTTAATCGAGAAAAAAACCTAAACTGTTGAAAATTGTTTGCTGAGATTTGGTACGAATTAGGGCTCAACTGCTGAAAATTGTTTGCTGAGAATTGGTGCGTTTAACGGAGGTTGGCAGAGTGACTTTCACCGGCGTGGGACTGTCACCGGCGGTGGCGAGGTTTGGCAGAGAGTTGGGTTTGTACTGGTGGGCGTGACCTTTGAGAGAGAGAGGGGTGTATAGTTTATGTTCTACTGTTAATTAATTATAATAATTATAACTAATACTATTAGATAAAAAATACAGATAAAAAAATAGAATGTAAATAATTTGGGGGTTTGGCGGGTTTCAGGAAAATTTTGGGGGGAAATAATTAAGAGGAATTAATAACCCGTTCCCATTGTTTTTTTTTCCCAGATCCGTTGCAATAGATTCGTCTATAGGAACGGTTACAAGAAACGTTGCAAAAAATTAGCTATGGGAACGGTTTCTACACAAGGGCAACGTTTTTATGACTGAAGTGTGCCAAAGGTACCTACGACTTATTGGAACGGTTAAAACCGTTGCCATAAGGGCTCGATAGCAACGGTTTATGAACCGTTGCAATAAATTCGTTCCCATAGGCCCATTTTCTGGTAGTGAAAGAAGCAAATGCAGAAAGAAAAGTGAGAAAATTTCCACAGCCTAGCCCTGGCTTTCAATTGGCTAGACAAGGCAGCAACACAAGTAATAGCGGAGAAAAGAGAGAGAGTTTTGAGTGAAGTGTGTGTTCTGAACTCAAGTGGTTCGTTCGTTTATTTGAAAGTAAAGAAGGTGGGTATTTATAGTTTTGAAAACGAGTAAAAAAATAATGTAATCAGTAAAGTCTTAACACACACATGGAAATAATCACCATTAGAATCAATTAACCCAAGTGATTCCCTTTAATTAAGGAATTATTGTTTAACGGGTAGAAACAGGTCTAATTAAGGGAAGAAAATCAGTTTGGAAATAGGCTGATTATTGCCATATAAGGGGGCAGTAAAAGCATGCAGTGAACAATCAAGTTTGAGTACAAAAATATACTTATATTGGGAAAGAAATCAGCAAGGTAAAAACATCACAGTAAAGGGAAGAGAATCAATTAATTTTAAACAGGCGAGTGAAATCAGGGCTCATATAAGAAAAGCTTTTGAAATCAGTCACAAGATCGAGATCAATCAAGGAAGGAATATGATTCTGCACTTAAGTATATAAATGGAGTGAACAAAACATCAGTCATGCGAGGCCAAACACATTGGCAAAAGAAACAACATACAATAGTAGCAGAAATAAGCATAGGATTCAGTAGATAGTCAAGGCTCACACATGTAGCCAAAGTGTAGAAGAGAGTTAGAACAAGTACAGGTCTTGCAGTAACAAGTGGCGAAACCCCTTTGAGAGATTAGGGTTTCAACCATAGTCTAGTTGAAAGATAGTAAAAATCAGATAAGTCACCTAAGAAAAAGAGAGTCAGAAACAAAGAACTTTAGTCGAATCAAGTGCATACTCAAACAAACAGTTTCAGACCAAGAAGACCTAGGGTTTTCAATAGTAATCGATTTTAAAAGATGATAAACAAATAAATCAAACAAGTACACATCTAACAAACAGTTTTAGAACTCGACTGAGACCACAAAAGGAACTAAGGTTTTAACATGCTGAAGCAAATAGAAGAACAACATGAGCAAAACTTAGCAAAATCACAAACACGTTAAAATCAGAGATCTTTGAAAAGAAAAACTTAAAGGAAAACCCTAATCGGAGAAGATGAAGGGTCGTTTTGGAAGAAAACTTTCGAGAAAACATTTAAAACACTCATAGCAAGTACAAATCTAAAGTAGATCTGAAAGAAATTGAAAGGTCTTAAAGGTTAGGGTTTCGAAAAACCCAGAAAAGGTGAGAAAGTCCTTGAAAGTTACCGATCTAACCAGAATAGTAAAAGGATCTGACTCGAACGGCCATGGCTGGCCGGAGAAAGGTCAGGGATGACCGTAGAAAAGCCATGAACAGCAGTCGAGCAAGGACTGAACCAGACTCCTTCGAGGTCTGGTCATGAAACCATAGAGCCCAACACATAGGAGCCATGGAAGGCTGGTACAGGCCTCAAATAACCACGGAAGGTCATAGATCAGGCAGGTATTAGGGTGGGGTGAGAGGGCGGCGGCTAGGGTTCATGAGAGTCTAAGAGAGAATTGAGAGAGAAGGGGGAATTCAAGGGCGGCGGTAGGTGAATAATGAAGTAGGGTAAAGGGGTCGTTTCGGTTAAAAAGGAAAGGGGTAATGGGAGCCGTTGATCTAAACGATCAACGGCTAGGATTAAAGGGGTTAGGTGGGGAGTCCGGGTTTGGGTCGATTCAATTTGAAATTGGGTCGGGGTAGTTGGGTTAAAATGGAATTGGGTTGGGGAGATTGGGGCTTGATTTGGGTTATAATTGAAACCCAATTTGGGCTACAATTTAAATAGCCACTTTTCCCCCCTTTTTATTTACAAAAATAGTAAATAAGTTTCTGAAAATAAATTGAGAGCACTAAAATGATTTAGAATGTATAATTAACTATTTAAAAATGCTGGACTTAATTTTTGTAAATGTAAACGTAATTAAATCCTAAAAGAGGCTAATATTGCAATTATGCAATTTAGCTTTTAAAAATACTAAATTTGTAAAACAAATATGCAAAAATTCCATTAGCTATATTTTATCATAGATATAAAAGTTCAACAAGTGAATCACCGAAAAATGATATTTTAAAAATAATTATTGGGTTTTTATGGATAAAATAGGGAAATAAATCGATTTAAAAACCTTTCAAAATTAAGAAAAAATAATGAGAGACTTGGACATACATTATATATGCATAAATTTGCTATTTTAAAGGTATTTTGCATATTAAAATATATATGGGGAAAAATTGGGTATCAACAATTGCCCCTCTTTACCTGGGAAGGATGAAAGAGTTGTCGGGTAAAGATATGATGGCCAATTTTGACCGAACGAAACGGTTTGAAGAAGATAGGCCGCGCCCTGGCTTCTGAGCTGCCTACATTTCCCTAGTTTTGTAGGAATCAAGCCATATGTAGTTCCGGATCCGTCGGCGGAGTATGCCGATGGAGACTTTCCAAGAACGGACGCATATCCAAGACAGGGTGAGTGGGCGGCTTGTGAGAATGGTTAAGGTTTGATATGGCTGCGGGAACTGGAGTGGAACTGCTCCTGCCTGGATGGCTGTTGCTCGCTGGTGTACCTGCAATTAGAAAACAATACGAGCGTATACTATGCATAAATTTAAACATGATGCAAATTCCGTCGGACCATGAATGTTGTCTTCGGACGGTTAGGATGACGTCCTTAGACCATGATGTCCTGGGCCATGAAGCGTACAATAAGGGATTCGCAGGCCATGAAATGATGCTCTCGGGCTATGAGGATGGTGCCTCCGAACCATGATGCCTTTGAATAATGATATGCAAAAGATTAAAAGGGGTCCTCAGGCCATGACATGGTGTTCTCGGGCTATTAAAATGGTGCCTCCGAACGAGGATGCCTTTGGATAATTTGGCAATCTTTTGGCCCATGAGATACAGTATGTGGCGATCTTTCAGCCCGTGAGATGCAGTATGAGGCGATCTTTCAGCCCATGAGATGCAGTATGAGGCGATCTTTTAGCCCATGAGATATAGTATGAGGCAATCTTTCAGCCATACGGATGTAGTATGAGGCGATCTTTCCGCCATGCGGATGCAGTATGAGGCGATCTTTCAGCCATGCAGATGCAGTATGAGGCGATCTTACAGCCATGCAGATGCAGTATAAGGCGATCTTTCAGCCATGCAGATCTCGGAAGGCGGAATGGTAGCCATATGCAATGCAAAATGCAGATGGAGATAGCGTTTAGTCTCGGAAGGTAGAATAGTAGCCTTATGCAATAAAATGCAGATGGAGACAGCGTTTAGTCTCAGAAGGCAGAATAGTAGCCTTATGCAATGCAAAGAATGCGGATGGAGGCAGCGTTTAGTCTCGGAAGGTAGAATAGTAGCCTTATGCAAGAAATAAAATGGCCAATGGTAGTAGAGTTTTCTTAGCTGATAGCAGATTGCGACATTGTGATTGCTGGGGACTTTGTGACATACGGAATATCACTGGTGTGTGCAGATAGCAAATGTTGGTAAGTGCAATGGTTCTGAGAGTTGTATTCCTGAATAATGTTCGTCCTATGGGTGTATAATATGCTTGATGATTTCGCAATCCAAGTGCCTGCATCCAAAGAAAAATCGTGAGTTTTGTAAAGGGGGAGGTTAGTTCGTGTCCCCGCTGGCTTGGCTTGACCTGCTCGACTCTGATCTAGTGATACTATATGTATCATTGGGGTAGCGTTTCTAAACAACGCAATTTCAGTAATATGCATGATTTTGTAAAAAATATGACATGATAACAATAATTTTTAGATGAACCGATGACTGTGACGTGGTTCGGGACATTGCGACGTCCCTTGCTACGGAATTTTCAGGGTCCTCCTCAAAATTCTGCCCCAGTTTAATAGGTTGATGCTTCTGGATGTTGCTTGCAACGATCAACTGAAATTACTTCAGAATTTTGAGGGTCCTCCTCAAAATTCTACCCCAGTTTCCAATTGCGGGGGAAATGAAAATTTTATTGAATTGTGACCGAACCCATAGGGCTGCCTACATATCCCCTCTTAAACGGGAATCAGGTCAGGCGTAGTTCAATTACATCATATAGGGAAAACATAAAGATCACACATAGTAACACTTGATTGTATCTCAATTGATCGGCTTTGGCCAGACTTCTCCATCCATTTCTGCAAGTGTGAGGGCTCCTNAGAACTTCCCCTTGGCTTCATCTTGATGTGGAAAAATTTTCCTTAACACCAGCTGCCCCAGTGTGAATTGTCTTGGTTTGACTGTCTTGTTGAAGGCTCTGGACATTCGGTTCTGATAGAGCTGACCATGGCAGACTGCATTCATTCTCTTTCCGTCTATAAGGGCTAGTTGTTCATAGCGACTTTTCACCCACTCTGCGTCGTTGAGCTCAGCTTCCTGTATCATCCTTAGGGAAGGAATTTCTACCTCAGCGGGAATTACGGCCTCCGTACCGTAAACCAGCATATAGGGGGTTGCCCCGGTTGATGTGCGTACTGTGGTGCGATATCCCAATAGAGCAAATGATAACTTCTCGTGCCACTGTTTATGCTTCTCTATCATTTTCCTCAATATCTTCTTGATATTCTTGTTGGCGGCCTCTACAGCTCCATTCATTTGCGGCCTATAGGCTGTGGAATTCTTGTGTTTAATCTTGAAGGTTTCACACATAGCTTTCATCAAGTCGCTGTTGAGGTTGGAGCCATTATCAGTAATAATTGACTCTGGAATCCTGAATCGACAAACAATGCGGTCGCGGACAAAGTCTGCCACGACATTCTTAATCACTGCTCTGTAAGATGCTGCTTCGACCCAATTGGTGAAATGATCGATTACTACTAGGATAAACCTGTGCCCGTTGGAAGTGGCAGGCTCGATTGGTCCAATAACATCCATTCCCCAAGTGGCAAACGGCCAAGGTGAGCTTGTTGCATTAAACTCATTTGAAGGTACCTTTATCATATCTGCATGTACTTGACAGCGGTGGCATTTCCGGACATACTGGATGTAGTCCATTTCCATAGTCATCCAAAAGTAACCAGCTCGGAGTATCTTCTTTGCTAAGACAAAATCGTTCATGTGTGGACCGCAGGTCCCAGCATGAATTCCTTCTAGTAGCCTGGATGCTTCCTTTGCGTCGACACACCTTAGTAATCCCCAAATCGGGAGTCCTCCTATATAGGATTCCTCCGCTGTGAAAGAAGTTGTTGGACAATCTCCGAAGTGTACATTTCTGAGTAGGATTTGCCAGCTCTGGGTAGTCTCTTTTTGCCAAATATTCCTTGATATCATGAAACCAAGGCTTTCCGTCTGCTTCTTCTTCAACATGGGCACAGTAAGCTGGCTGATCATGGATCTTTACTGGAATGGGATCAATGAAATTCTTGTCTGGATGTTGTATCATAGATGACAGGGTAGCCAATGCATCGGCAAACTCATTCTGGACTCTGGGAACATGTTGGAACTCCGTCTTCGTGAACCTTTTCCTTAATTCCTTTACATGATGTAGATACGGGAGTATCTTGGAGTTCTTGGTTGCCCATTCTTCAGCACCTGATGTATGAGCAAGTCTGAATCTCCAATTATTAGCAGCTCTTGAATGTTCATGTCAATGGCCATTTTGAGCCCTAGGATGCAAGCTTCATACTCGGCCATATTGTTGGTGCACGGGAACCTGAGTTTGGCGGACATTGGATAATGCTGACCGGTTTCTAATACTAGGACTGCTCCTATGCCAACTCCTTTGAAATTTGCTGCTCCATCGAAAAACATTCTCCAACCGTCATAGGATTCTGCAATATCTTCTCCTATGAATGATACCTCTTCATTAGGAAAATACGTTTTCAGGGGTTCGTATTCTCCATCCACCGGATTCTCGGCGAGGTGGTAGATCACTGCCGACTCAACACTACACTAAAGTAGGAAGAGCGGGTTGCAACAGCTTTTACCCGATAATGGATCGGGATCGATTTTCCACAGGGAGCTAGAGAGGGAGTTGTATTATCTGCTTAGTTTAGAATTGTAGTTGTGCTTCTAATATCACTTCTAACATTCTCGGCTTTGGTTTTTATATCTTCTACTTTAAGACTAATGTTTGAAGCTAAATTATTCTATGGAGATATTGCTAAGTTGTAATTAATATAGAGAAGAGCACTAGGGTCGTGGCATTACCTAGGTGGCTAACTAACGGGTAGATGCTACTAAGGGTAAATTGACTTATTTGGGGCTTATGCTATAACCGTTGCTCAATTGTACCCACTCTCACACCTCTCGGTAGAGAGAGTGATTTTGCCCAATTGACTCTCTCGAGACCAATTGGGTAGACCAATTTGACCAAGCAACTAGGGTTCAAGTGGGGTAATTACTCTCTCGAGATTTAACCCGTTAATTGGGACTACCATTTCTCATGGGTCCATCCCAATTTCTTGTTGGGTCAATTTTGGGGTCATAGACTTTCTTTCTCAAGAAGAGTCAAACCCACTAAGCTAGAATCAGTGTTTGCAACCACCAATCCTTAATGAAAACCTAAAATTAACCCAAATAGCAAACACCCAATATCAATCTAGCCTTAGATTGCAACACCCATTAATTACCCACACTAGGGTTACGCCACAACCCTAGCTAGTGAGTTTAGCTACTCATGCTCGATGTAAAAATTAAAGAAACAAATGAAGAAGCAAACATAATAATTGATTACTAAGGAAGAAATACAAAATTAGTGGTTAAAAACACCAAAAATGGCTAAACCCAATGTTCTCACGAGCTCAGCAGCCTTAGGTATCTAAAACTTAACCTAAAAATGGAAAAAGGATCTATTATAGTGGCTGAAAAACTTGGACAAAAATACCCCTGAGGGGTCAGCGCGGGCCGCTCAAAAAGGTAGCGCGGCCGCGTGGGCTCTTGAAATCTTGAAGAGTGGCTCTCTGAAGCTGAGGATAGCGGGCCGCGCAAAAGTGAAGCGCGGCCGCATGAGATCTGGCGCGGACCGCGTAAATGAGACCGCGGCCGCGTGGCTTGCTTTGGTCCCCAAACTTCATCTCTCTGAATCTCTTCACGCGGACCGCATGAAAATGTGGCGCGACCGTCTGATCTGAGCGCGGGCCGCGTAAATCCAACCGCGGCCGCGTTGTGAGAGTCCTGAATTAGCACTTCTTTGATTCTCCTAGTGCGGCCGCGTGCGCTTTTGTGCGGCCCGCACTAGGATCTTTTTCCTTCACTTTTCTTGGCCTTTGATGCTTGAGCAGGTTTCACTCCGTTTTGAGCCGATCTTTGACAATTCAGTCACTTTGTCGCTCAAACCTGCAATCAAGCACAACCTGTGAGCATTTTGGGATTATTTTGTATCAAATTATACTCAAAGCATAGGCAATTAGGGGCATAAAACACGTTAAAATCCTACTTATCAACTATCAGTTATCAATTCAGTTATCAGTTATCATTTCAGTCATCAATTATCATTTCAGTTATCAGTTATCAGCTATCAGCTATCGTTTCGGTTTCTGTTTTAATAGCTATCATTTCAGTACCAATTATCAATTCTCAGTTATCAGCTTAATTTCAGTTTCAACGTTTATAATTTTTTCTTTTAGTTGCTTTACATACCAGTGCAATTCAAATGTACTGACGTCCCTTTTGCCCGGGGCCTGCATCTCACGATGCAGGTAATATTTACAGGTTGATGATTCAGAGTGCTAGGATTCTCGTACCAGCTATTTGGTGATCCCCAGTTCTTTCGGGGCATTATCATTACTACAGTCTTCAGTATTTTCAGACAGTCAGTGTTTTCAGTACAAATTAGAGGGTTCATAGACTAGAGTAACAGTTAGATAGAGTCTCAGGCTTTTCATGTTAAGCTATGTTGGCTACAAATATGTTTCAGCATTGTATTAGTATTTCCGCACTTTGATTTATCTCATTCAAACTTTCAGTATATCAGCATGTGTTAGTTTATCTTCCGCATTCACTATGTTATGATATCACATGTTGATTCAGCCAGCTAGTTGGTTCGCTCGGTCACATGTAATCAGGCACCGAGTGTCGTGTTACGTCCAGGCCCAGGTTCGGGGCGTGACAAAGCTTGGTATCAGAGCCCTAGGTTCAAGTGTCCTAGGGAGTCTATGAAGCCGTGTCTAGTGGAGTTTCCTTTATATGTGTGTGTCGGCCACTCATATAAACGATTAACTACCAAGACATCCAGGATTGTCTCATTTCTTTCTACTCTAGATCGTGCCATGAAGCCTAGAGCAATAGTTAACCTTCTCTTCCTATCGAATTCCAAACGTATTGGATGCCCAAGCGACGCGCAGGAGAAACCTAAAGTCCTAGAGAGGATAGTTGCCCATTGGGGTATAATTATGGAGTACAGCTTGGTAAATATGAGACTTGAGAGGATGTTAAAAGTGGGATACAATGGATAGTAGTACAGATTAGAGCATAACCTTATCAGAAAGTACAAAAGCAGTTATCATATTTTATGGATATCAGATTATCTCAGTTACCCATTAGCGGACTTTCAGCTAGCAAGTTTATGGTTATTCAGTATGCCATTTATTAGTTATTCCGTTACCAGATCTCCAATTTTCAGTGTATAAAAATCCTGGTGACTGCTGAGTATACAATGATGCCTATGGGTTCTAAAAGATAATGTAAGTGACAGTGATCATAGCGAAATCTTCGTATATTTTAGGTTCGGATTAAGACCAAGACTCACCGGAGGGCGCATGAAGTGATTTATCAGATGATGGTATACTTTGAAAGATAAGTTTGTGCATGGTAGTGTATTCGTATGTGTTTTACCTCCTAGTACAACTTCATTTAATTTTTGGAAATGGAGCCACAAGTTGGATGATGATAGTTCAGATGTCAGACCCTAACATTGGTCACTATAGTTTGGACAGAAAAGAGCCTAAGGGTAAAATACCTAGGAGTCAAAAACGATTGTTACTATTAGAGATGTATTTTTCGTAGAACTTATGCAAATGACTAGAAGATATGATGTATGCAATGAGAACTAAGAGCAGCCAATAGTGAATTTCAGGGAACGATTTTAAGTTGTTTAGATTTATACAAATCAGAACTAGAAGTACCACATTAGTAAGTGGTTATTATTGTGAGATAAAAGGTATGACAGTTCCCCTTAAAATGATGTGAATATGTGTTTAGGCCGAAGTTGTCTGAAGTGATTTTGAAGTATATAGAAAGTTTGGGGGTTAGATATCCCAATTTCATTTAAGGCAGATGAATTCCCTAAATGTGATCCATGCACATAGTTAGAAGAAAAAAAAGGGATAGTATGCGACCGTAGAACAGCGTCGGATGGTGAGGGAAGTTAGAATAACCTTATGCTTCACTTTAGTTATTCAAAGCAGAGCAAGAAAACATGATGGTAGCAGGTGGTTAGTAAAAGAATAGTAAGTAAGTTTTGTGTTGATACAGTGAATTAGCACTTTCAGCAGAGCTAGTAGAGGTACAATTTGATTCACATAGCCAGGTTAACTCTAGTGAGCGGATAACAGTTTGAAATACCGAACGTGTGTTAGAACCCAAAGAGTTTATGTTAAACCCGAAGTACAGCGATAGTGGGAAAGATAATCAGCTAGCAATAAGAGAGCAAACTATAGAAGAATAGCCTTAGGAATTATCGAAATGTGGTTTCTCCAAGACTGACAGTGTGAGCAGAGTTAAATTATTAAGATTGTGTATGATAGTTATGAATACACTAGCTTTCCGTTAAGTGAATAATTTGGGTTTTTCCTAGTAAGAAGAATTGCTCAAAAGTAAGTCAGAAGGTGAGTCTTCATTGACATAAAGTGCAAAGAAGTTTTAAGGATAAGAAAAGTTATTTGGATCCCAGCAAAAAGAGAAGGATCCACAAGTATAAGACCTTTGGTCTAAGGGGTGATGTGAAAATTTTCAGTAAGTCCAGTTGGAGATCTGAAACTCGAATAGTAGCATGGGATATGAAAAAGAAAATCAGTTCGGTAATGAGGGAAAATTGTATAATTACCACACGAATTATGTCTAGCATGTGTAAGAAAAACAAAGTGAGTAGAATGATCACCGAGTTTAGTTATTGATGATAAAGTGATCATAGAAAGCTATAAAATCATGCCCAGTTATGTATCACGAGGGTAGTGCCATTGCGCGAGACTCTAGTCTTCGGAGTACTGGTTAAAGACTTAGCTCACAACAATTCTATAAGTGTTTTCAGGAAGTTCTTAAGAAGATAAAGTGTGGGAAGTATAACTCATGATTGAGGTAGATAAGAGAACTCTGGTAAAAGAAGTTCACCAGCCAAGATAGGAGTTCGACTTCGGACTTCGAAGATGACGGAGTTGTTGTCTAGAACAGAACTTGTCCCCCCTTAGTAGCTATTAGAAGGAGAAACAATTTGATGATCCCTACGTGTTGCAGTTGAAAGAAGAGATTCACAAGTATAAAATGATGGCTTTTGAATAAGGGGGAGATGATGGTACTTTGAGGTACTAGGACAGATTGTGTGTCCCAGACATAGATGGACTTAAAGAGGAAGATCATGTTAGAAGCTCATAATTCCAGGTATTATNAATCCAAACTATCCCGTTTGAGTTTCTTCTTTTGGTTGGAAGAGAGCTCAGACGGGGCAGTTCCAGTCACAATGAAGTTGGCGATGTCCGCAAACCATGGCATGTCACATATTGACACAAAAAGAAGTTGCTCGTCGGGGAATTCACCGTTTATCACGAGACCGTCACATGGCCTCCCTTCTCCTCTAGCCGGGACAAATGGTCCGCAACTTGGTTCTCACTTCCCCTCCGATCCACTATCTCTAAGTCAAATTCTTGAAGTAGCAACACCCATCTCATCAATCTTGCTTTGGAATCCTTTTTGGTCATTAGATATCGAAGGGCTGCATGGTCCGTGTGCACAATCACCTTGGCCCCCATAAGATAGGGCCGAAATTTCTCCATGGCAAATACAATGGCCAATAGCTCCTTCTCCGTCACCGTGTAATTCCGTTGAGCCTCATTCATAGTCTTACTTGCATAATACACGGGATGGAACATTTTGTTAACCCGTTGACCCAACACCGCCCCTAATGCAACATCACTAGCATCACACATCAATTCAAAGGGCAAACTCCAATTAGGCGCGGTTATGATAGGGGTAGTGGTCAACTTGTGTTTTAAGAGCTCAAAAGCCTCCATGCATTTTTCATCAAAAACGAACTTGGCATCTTTCTCTAGTAGCTTGCACAATGGATTCACAACCCTCGAGAAGTCTTTGATAAACCGCCGGTAGAACCTGGCGTGACCAAGAAAACTCCTCACCCCTTTAACAGAAGTAGGGGGAGGGAGTCTAGAAATCACCTCGATTTTTGCCTTATCAACCTCAATCCTATTTTTTGAAATCTTGTGGCCCAGCACTACACCTTCTTCCACCATAAAATGGCATTTCTCCCAATTAAGAACTAGGTTAGTTTCTTCACAGCGAGCCAAAACTCTATCCAGATTCACCAAACATGCATCAAAAGAGTCACCAACCACACTAAAGTCGTCCACAAACACCTCCAATATGTCTTCCACCATATCGGTGAAAATAGCCATCATGCATCGTTGGAAGGTCGTCGGAGCATTGCACAATCCGAACGGCATCCGGGAGAAAGCAAATGTTCCATAGGGGCATGTAAAAATAGTCTTCTCTTGGTCCTCCGGGGCTATTAAAATTTGATTGTAGCCCGAGTACCCATCCAAGAAACAATAGAATGCTCTTCCCGCGAGACGATCAAGCATTTGGTCGAGGAATGGCAAGGGAAAATGATCCTTGCGAGTCACCTTGTTGAGCTTCCGGTAGTCCACACAAACTCTCCACCCAGTAATGGTTCGAGTGGGAATAAACTCATTGTTGTCATTGGGCACCACCGTCATCCCTCCTTTCTTTGGCACACATTGGACTGGAGAAGTCCACGAACTGTCAGAGATTGGATAAACCACACCGGCGTCAAGCCACTTGATAACCTCTTTCTTTACCACTTCTTGCATTGCCTCGTTGAGTCTCCTTTGATATTCAAGGGATGTCCTTGCATCCTCCTCCAAGATGATCTTATGCATGCAAAATGCGGGGCTTATTCCCCTAATGTCCGCCAAGGTCCATCCTATTTCCCTTTTCCGCTTTTGAAGCACCTCCAAAGTGGCCTCAACCTGCAAGTTAGTAAGGCAAGAAGAAAGAATAACTGGAAGAGTAGAATTAGAGCCCAAGAATTCATACCTGAGGTGTGGAGGAAGTGGCTTCAACTCCAACACCGGTGGTTCCTCAATGGATGGTTTAGTTGGTGGAGTTTTGCGGTTTTCAAGATCCAAAGATAGCTTCCTAGGCTCATATGAATATGAACCCATACCATGCAATGCATTCACGCACTCCACCCTACTAGCATCATCTTCCACATCCATGCCAAGAAGTACGGCCTCAAGGGGGTCTTCAACATTCATCATGGAACTTGTGTCATCCACTATCACAGATGTGACAATGTCTACAAGTGAACATACTTCCGTGCTATTGGGTTGCCTCATTGATTTGCAAACATGAAATACCACCTTTTCATCACCCACTCGAAATGTCAATTCACCTGCTTCAACATCAACCAAAGCCTTCCCCGTAGCTAGGAAAGGTCTCCCAAGAATAATAGGCAATTCGAAATCNAGAACCAAGAGCAGCCAATAGTGAATTTCAGGGAACGATTTTAAGTTGTTCATATTTATTCAAATCAGAACAGAAGTACCATGTTAGTAAGTTACTATAAGAAGCAGCTATTGATGTAAGATAAAAGATATGGCAGTTCCCCCTTAGGTTATGTGACTAAGTGATTACCGCGGATGTTTATAGTATGATATGATTTTGTATTATATAGAAAGTTTGAGGGTTATTCTAATTTTGTTTAAGACAGATGAATTTCCTAAGTGTGATCCATTCCATGCACATAGTGTAGATAGAGAAAAAAAAGGGATAGTATGCGACCATAGAATAGGGTCGGATGATGAGGGAAGTTAGAAATAACCTTATTCCTCACTTTAGTTATCCAAAGTAGAACAAGAAAACGTGATTCTAGCAGGTGTTTAGTAAAAGAATAATAAGTAAGTTTTGAGTTGATACAATGAATTAGCAATTTCAGCAGAGCTAGTAGAGGTACAATTTGATTCACTTAGCCAAGTTAACTCTAGTGAGTGGATGATAGTTTGAAATACCGAACGCGTGTTAGAACCCAAGGAGTTTAAGTTAAACCTGAAGTACAGTGACAGTGGGAAAAAAAATCAGCTAGGCAGTGAGAGAGCAAACTATAGAAGAATAGCCTTTAGGAATTATCTAAATGTGGTTTCTCCAAGATTGGCAGTGTGAGCAGAGTTAAATTATTAAGATTGTGTATGATAGTTATGAATACACTAGCTTTCCGTTAAGTGAATAATTTGGGTTTTTCCTAGTAAGAAGAATTGCTCAGAAGTAAGTCAGAAGGTGAGTCTTCATTGACATAAAGTGCAAAGAATTTTTAAGGATAAGAAAAGTTATTTGGATCCCAGCAAAAAGAGAAGGATCCACAAGTATAAGACCTTTGGTCTAAGGGGTGATGTCAAAATTTTCAGTTAGTCCAGTTGGAGATCTGAAACTCGAATAGTAGCATGGGATATGAAAAAGAAAATCAGTTCGGTAATGAGGGAAAATTGTATAATTACCACACGGATTATGTCTAGCATGTGTAAGAAAAACAAAGTGAGTAGAATGATCACCGAGTTTAGTTATTGATGATAAAGTGATCATAGAAAGCTATAAAATCATGCCCAGTTATGTATCACGAGGGTAGTGCCATTGCACGAGACTCTAGTCTTCGGAGTACTGGTTAAAGACTTAGCTCACAACAATTCTATAAGTGTTTTCAGGAAGTTCTTAAGAAGATAAAGTGTGGGAAGTATAACTCATGATTGAGGTAGATAAGAGAACTCTGGTAAAAGAAGTTCACCAGCCAAGATAGGAGTTCGACTTCGGACTCTAAAGATGACGGAGTTGTTGTCTAGAACAGGACTTGTTCCCCCTTAGTAGCCGTTGAGAAGGAGAAACAATTTGATGATCCCTACGTGTTGCAGTTGAAAGAGGAGATTCACAAGTATAAAATGATGGCTTTTGAATAAGGGGGAGATGATGGTACTTTGAGGTACTAGGACAGATTGTGTGTCCCAGACATAGATGGACTTAAAGAGGGAAGATCATGTTAGAAGCCCATAATTCTAGGTATTCTTTCCATCCAGGTTCCCAAATATGCATCATGACCAAGGAGATTTATTGGTTGAACGACATGAAAAAGAACGTCGTAGACTTTATGGCCAGGCAGAGCATTTTATTTAAACAGTTGAGGATATGTCCTTGATGTTAACAGTAATTGGGATGATCACATACCTCTCATTGACCTTGCTAATAATAACACCTACCATTTCATTACCAAGATGGCACCGTGTGAGGCTCTGTATGGGAGAAGGTGTAGATCGCCAATTGGTTGGTTCAAGTTGGTGATTGGGTGTTTCTGAAAGTTTCGCCTATGAAAGGCATTATGAGATTTGGGAAGAAGGGAAAGCATAGTCCCTACTATATTGGGCCATATAGAATCTTGCGAAGGATCGGTCAATTAACTTATGAGTTGGAGTTGCCACCAGAATTAGTGGTGGTACAACCAGTATTTCACGTGTCATGTTATAACATTCAAGTTTCCAGCACTCAAATACTCATGTCACTTCAGTACTCAGATACTCATGTCAGTTCAGTATTCAGATACCCATGTCAGTTCAGTACTCAGATACTCATTCCAGTTCAGTAGTCAGATATCCATGTCAGTTCAATACTCAGATATTCAAGTCAGTTCAATACCCAGCTACTCATGTCAGTCCAATACTTAGATATTCATGCCAGCATAGTACTCTGATATTGAATTTAGTTCAATTCTCAAATATTCGTGCCAGTTCAATATTCGAATATCCATGTTAGTTCTGTATTCACGTATCCATGGCAGATCAATATTCAGTCAATGCAGCAGTCATTAAGTTCAGTATATAAATAGTTCAGTAATCATGTATTCATTCAGTTTAGTATGCAAGTGTTAATGAAAGTTCATGTTTGCACCAGACTCGTTTTAGGTCCGGAGTTAGCAGAAGTTACAGTCAAGACAATCATTCGAGGACGAATGATCCCAAGGGGGAGATAATGTAACACCCCGTACATTCGGATTAGGTATGAATGAGTTAAAGGAGTAGTAAGGTTATATTTTGGACATATGAAGTCCTACCGGGATGATTATGAGTGAAAATAGTTGTTTCAAAACCAAGATGGGAAGTGAGGTGCATAAGATTTGACAAAAACGATAAGTTTGCATAAGGTCTGTCTTCCAGCATAGTTTAGAGAAAATGTATAACGAATTTGGGAAAATTCAAAGCATGAAAGTTGTATTCCATTGAAATAGCTTTCCAACGATATATTGTAGAGCCCAAACGGAGCTCTGTGAAAAAAGTTATGCCCGTTTTACAGAAAGGTGTCTAACCACCGCGTTCCTGCCGCATTTTTACCGCGACCGCGGTGATGAGGCAGTGTCCCAGCGATTTACCGCGGTCGGGACCGCGGTCACGCCTACTGGGACGCGGTGGACGACTTGGGAAATCGTTTTTTTTTTGCCTTATTTCGTCCCCCACAGTCCCAAAACATAAAAACTTGCTCTAGAAAGGAAAACTCTCAAAAACCTAACTCCTTAAGGGTCCTTCCACCACCCAAGGTAAGTTCTAATGGTGATTCTAAGTTAATTTCAATTTCCAAACATCTTATTAACATGGGTAAACCCTCCATATCATTAGATATTCAATTGGGATACCATTGTTGTGAGAAGAAACTCTAGAACTCGAATTCAAGAAGATTGAACGTCAAAAAGGTAATATCTTCACCCTCTAATTGATTCTATCATTGAATTAATGATTATAGACTCTAGTTCATGAGATATGAGTTGATGGTTTTTATAGAAAAGCATGAACGGTGATAGGTTTGGTTTGTTGATTGGTTATTATTGGTTATGGGTATTGATTACCTTATGGATGATAAAGAATAATGTTGATTATAACCATTTGAGACTTTAGAATTTATCTAGGAGCAAGAGAATGGGTTATTGGGTGTAGAAATACCATTAATAAGGGCTATGAAGCTTTATGCTACCGAGTGTTTGATAAAATGCCTAAGTGACCAAAACATGACTATTGTTGCTAATTTGGAATCCCTTTGACTTGTATTGATATAGATTAAAGGTGAAAGGGTTGGCGAATATTATATTATGCTCAAGAGCAGGATGTTAAGGTATGTGAGGCTAACTCTCTATGTTTGAGAATGTTAATGATTCTCCCTACACTACGTTTCTTTTACGACGTTACCAATTGCCACAAAAATATAGTTAAGCCTAGTTCCTTGAATAGTTGCAGAACTTCTATTCTCTAGCTTCATAACTCGTTCACCACTTTCATTTTGAACGTTGTGAGCTCAGTGCGTATTCAATATAGTTTTGGGTTTGATGCCCCCGAGTCTTAGTATAGATTACTCAGTATGCCATAAACAGTTGAAGTTTCAGTGTTCATAATCAGTTCAAGAATACATGTCTCAGTCTAGTCCTATTCAGTATTCCAGTATTACGTAACTCAGTGTGATCCAGTATTCCAGTATCATGTAATTCAGTATGATTCAGTATTTCACTATCATGTATTGCAGTTTGATTTTCAGTTCCTGAATTTTGAACACCTGTATTTGGGCCTGAGGCCGTAGTTTATATGCTTTATGCATACTTGGGCCTGAGGCCGTAGTTTATGCTTTATGCATTTTTGGGTCTAAGACCGTAGTTATGTATACGTATACTTGGGCCTGAGGCCAGGCCGTAGCTTATGCACATATATATTGGGCCCGAGGCCGTAGCTTATTCAGATAAACATGTTGTTCATCATTCAGAAGAGGGGGTATTCATATCCTTACTTCCTTTGTTCAGTTCAGTTATCGGTTATCATTTCAATTATCAGTTATCAGTTATCAGTTCAGTTATCAGTTATCAGTTATCAGTTCAGTTATCAGTTATCATTCAGAAGAGGGAGTATTCATATCCTTACTTCCTTTGTTCAGTTCAGTTATCAGTTATCATTTCAACTATCAGTTATCAGTTCAGTTATCAGTTATCATTTTAGTCATCAATTATCATTTCAGTTATCAGCTATCGTTTCGGTTTCTGTTTTAATAGCTATCATTTCAGTACCAATTATCAATTCCCAGTTATCAGCTTAATTTCAGTTTCAGTGTTTATAATTCTTTCTTTCAGTTGCTTTACATACCAGTGCAATTCAAATATACTGAAGTCCCTTTTGCCCGGGGCCTGCATCTCACGATGCAGGTAATATTTACAGGTTGATGATTCAGAGTGCTAGGATTCTCGTACCAGCTATTTGGTGATCCCCAGTTCTTTCGGGGCATTATCATTACTACAGTCTTCAGTATTTTCAGACAGTCAGTGTTGTCAGTACAAATTAGAGGCTTCATAGACTAGAGTAACAGTTAGATAGAGTCTCAGGCTTTTCATGTTAAGCTATGTTGGCTACAAATATGTTTCAGCATTGTATTAGTATTTCCGCACTTTGATTTATCTCATTCAGACTTTCAGTATATCAGCATGTGTTAGTTTATCTTCCGCATTCACTATGTTATGATATCACATGTTGATTCAGCCAGCTAGTTGGTTCGCTCGGTCACATGTAATCAGGCACCGAGTATCGTGTGACGTCCAGGCCCAGGTTCGGGGCGTGACAAAAGTCCTTAGGCTGAATATTGGGGGTTTGATCGAGATTTTGGTATCGGATTTGAGTAATTTTTGTATGGTGGACTCGTGGTTGATTAAGAACTTAGAATTTTTATATGGAATTGATTCGAGTTGATCGTATCGAATTGTTGTGGCTAGATTCGAGGCGTTCATAGACCATTTCGTGAGGCAAGGGCTTGTCGGAGCAGGAATTTGCACAGTTTGAGGTAAGTAACAATTTTAAACTTGGTTCTGAGGGTTTGAAACCCCAAATTTCGTGTTATGTGATTGTTGTTGAGGGGACGCACATACTAGGTGACGGGCTTGTAAGTGTGCACCGTAAGAATTATGACTTGGTCGATTCCGTATAACTGTATAGTTGAATAATCTTGTTGCTACCCGTATTTTCACCATGTGTTAGAGCAATTGAGGTGCCAATCATGTTAGAAATCCTGCTTAGGCTCCATGTTGGTACTGTTGGGACCCACAGAGGTCGTATTACATGTTGAATTATTTGCCTAATATGTCATTTTGTATTCAGTCACCGATAGTATTTGCATAATATGTACCAGTCTCTGTTGTCCTTTATTGATACATCATATCATCATTGTTTGGGCTGATTATCATGATTCTTGTGAGCTCGAGAGACTGGAGTTATTAATGACTGAGTGAGGCTGAGAGTCCATTGTGAGTGATATTCATGGGATCGGGATGCACGCCGCAGCAAAGATTATTGATTCATGCTAGGATTTTGCTTATTATAGCACTTGGGCTGGATCGGCCCCTCCGGAGTCTGCACATCCACGGTGGGCGCAATTCTAGCAGTTCTTTACATTTGAGCTGGATCTGCCCTAGTTTATTTGCATTTGGGCTGGATCTGCCTGGTTTATTCGCATTTGGGCTGGATCTGCCTCAGGCTGAATCTGCCGTATTCTGTGTAAAGTTTTATTGCAAAGGTGTGAAAGCATGTCTAAGTTCTTATACTTTTACTTGTAGATTATGAATTTCTAAGATATCGTTGTCATATTTTTTCGTAATTTCTGTACTGTTAATACTGCATGTGGACTGTAATACTTAAACTTGTCACTGCTTTCAGTCCAAAGGTTATTTGTTACTTATTGAGTTGGATGTACTCACGCTATACCCTGCACCTCGTGTGCGGATCCAGGTGCTTCCGGTCACGGCGGGTGCTGAGCAGTGTTCAGACACTCGGAGATCATCGAGGTAGCTGCTTTGGCGTTCGCAGACCTTGACTCTCCTCCCCTATCTTTCAGTTTATTTATTCAGTTCTACTTTCTAGACAGTGTACCAGACTATGTCATTATGTAGATGCTCATGTACTTAGTGACCCCCCGATTTTGGGAAAACTTATGTATTGAGTTATGATATTCTAAACCGTTTTATGAGATTTTTCTTTATTTAAATTGTTCTAGTATATTTCAAAGTCGAAAGTGATGGAAATTTTTGAGTAGTTGGCTTGCCTAGTGCCATGATAGGCGCCATTACGACAGATTGGGTTTTGGGTCGTGACAAAACTTCTATTTAATTCTTCTCTATTATTCAATGTTCCTTAGGATGACATAAAGCTGATGAAATTTGAAGGGTTAAATGGTTTCAGGTTTTCCATCTCCTGGTCAAGAGTTTTACCATGTAAGAATACTTCTATTAGATATATTTACTTTCTTGCAACATTTTATTTTATCACAAGCGTAGCTAGGATTTGAAGTTTATGAGTTCTGAATTCTAAAAAATATAGTTTAGTGTGAGTTCTTGAAAAACTATTTAAACATATTAAGTGAATTTTTTAACGGGAACACAATATATTAGCCAAAGCTTGATTCTGCTGAACCCGTAAGCATAACAATATCTCTACTCTGTCAAGGGCGGATGTACCATTGCATGTACGGGTTCAATATACCCTATAACTCGCAGGGCATAAACTTATGTATAAAACTTCACTGAAATTGCAATAATTATAGTGAATATAAATTACTTATAACTTTAAAAATATAATGACTATAACGCTAAAAACCGTAAAGTTTGAACCATAGGTAATATTATGAATTCTGTATAGGGTCAAATTTGACCCTCAGCATCTCTACGCCAGTGGGTGCGCCCGGTGAGTGTACAACGACTAACGTAGCGGGTACGACTCGGACGTGGGGACAAAAGCGACATCGTTTAGGACTCAGTGTCTTCACTAGGGAGACGTTACCTGTCTTTGTAACTTTTTGATTCTTTCGAGGAAGGTCTCTTATTATATAAAGGAGACCTTCACATTGTAAAGAGGGGATTCGGATCTAATACAACTCTCTCATTTTCTGGCTTTCTCTCTCTATCTCTACCTCAAACGAACATATCTTACTGAGTTCATATTATTACTTTGCAATACTAGATCTACCACAATAATATCATCTTTGCATCTCTAGGTTTATTATATTGGATTATGATTTACCCTTTTCTTACTTTTGATTGTTTTCTAGCTTACAAAGTATATCGTTAACTTTTGAGCCAAACAATTTGGCGCCGTCTATGGGGATTTCGAGAATCAAAACCATAGTATCCACCTAGAGATCAACCAACTACCACTCTCTACACCATACAGAAACAGAAAATGGCCGAAAATAACACAAGATCGAAAGCGATATTGGGTGTCACTACTAATCTCCTTGGCCCTCTCAACGAGGCCAGTGACGATGGCATCCCGAATGCAACCCCTAGCATCACACCGGGTGCAGAGATCTCACCTTCCCCATCCGAAGGTCTGACGATCTTGCATGAAAAAGGAGCTTCCACATCTGCGGCTACAGAAGCACCTTCAGCGGTCAAGGAGCTACTGGAAAGATGGCTAACAAGCACTCTAAGCGGCTTGGTTTAGAGGTCGCCACAAAGTAACATCGGGTGTACACCAATGGTAGGTATCACTGCTGCCGTGGGTGAACCGGAAGTTGCACTAGCTAATGACAAACCCATCGAGACACAGTGTGCTGAGAAAGGGCAATGGGTTACAGTGGAATGAGGAATGCGTCGAGGCCTTAAGGAAATTGAAAGCGTACCTATCTTCGCCGCCACTGCTAGCCAAAGCAAATCCAGGCGAGCCACTGCTGGTATATTTGGCCATATCCGAGGTCGCCGTCAGCGCAGTCCTAGTTCGTGAAAATGAAGGTACACAATCTCCTATTTACTATATTAGCAAAACCTTAGTGGACGCCGAAACACGGTATCCACACCTTGAAAAATTAGCTTTGGCATTGGTCGTAGCTTCACAGAAGCTCCAACCCTATTTCCAATGCCACCCCATAAAAGTAGTGACGACCTTCCCCTTGAGAAGTATCCTACACAAGCCTGAGTTATCAGGCAGACTCGCTAGATGGGCCATAGAGCTCAGTGAGCACGATATCTCATATCATCCAAGGAACGCCATCAAGTCGCAAGTACTTGCCGACTTCATAGCCGACTTCAGCGCAGAGATACTGCTAGAGGCGGAACTAGAGGCACGTCGTGCCCCCTCCAACGCCGACCTATGGACTCTTTTCACTGATGGCGCCGCTAACGCCTCGGGGTCGGGACTGGGACTCGTTCTTGAGGTCCCACGGGGGAAACAATTCGCCAGTCCATACGATGCCCCGAGATGACTAACAACGAAGTCGAGTACGAGGCTGTTATTGCAGGTTTAAAACTAGCCATCAAGTATGGAGCTGGACGACTCGTTCTCCATTGCGACTCTCAATTTGTGGTGAACCAGGTCACCGGGACTTACCAAATCAAGGAGTAGAGGTTGCAAAAAATACCAGTCAGAAATCCACAGGTTAATGATCGAGTTCGACGAGTGCCGCTTCGAACAAGTTCCGAGAGCACGGAAC
>NW_017670962.1:35310-37339 GCF_001879085.1 Nicotiana attenuata
GTTAGCGCAGTCCTAGTTCGTGAAAACGAAGGTACACAATCTCCTATTTACATATTAGCAAAACCTTAGTGGACGCCGAAACACGGTATCCACACCTTGAAAAATTAGCTTTGGCATTGGTCGTAGCTTCACGGAAGCTCCGACCCTATTTCCAATGCCACCCCATAAAAGTAGTGACGACCTTCCCCTTGAGAAGTATCCTACACAAGCCTGAGTTATCAGGCAGACTCGCCAGATGGTCCATAGAGCTCAGTGAGTACGATATCTCATATCATCCAAGAAACGCCATCAACTCGCAAGTACTTGCCGACTTCATAGCCGACTTCAGCGCAGAGATACTACCAGAGGCAGAATTAGAGGCACGTCGTGCCCCCTCCAACGCCGACCTATGGACTCTTTACACTGATGGCGCCGCTAATGCCTCGGGATCGGGACTGGGACTCATTCTCGAGGTCCCCACGGGCGGAACAATTCGCCAGTCCATACGATGCCCCGAGATGACTAACAACGAAGCCGAGTACGAGGCTGTTATAGCAGGTTTGAAACTAGCCATCAAGTATGGAGCTCGACGACTCGTTCTCCATTGCGACTCTCAACTCGTGGTGAACCAGGTCACTGGGACTTACCAAATCAAGGAGCAGAGGTTGCAAAAATACCAATCAGAAATCCACAGGTTAATGACCGAGTTCGACGAGTGCCGTTTCGAACAAGTTCCGAGAGCACGGAATGTTGAAGCAGACGGCCTAGCAAAATTGGCCGCAACCACTAAAAACTTCAACAAAGAAAGCGTGGTCACCCTCCTCCATTCAGCCATTGATCACACTGAGGTACTCTCTTTAAATTTGACTTGGGACTGGCGCAACCAATTTGTATCCTATCTGCAGGATGGAACACTCCCCCTCGACAAAAAAGAAGCCAAGAAGCTCCGCGTACAGGCCGCCCGGTATTGCCTGGTAAACCACGAGCTCTACAAAAGGACATTTGGCGGACCCCTGGCCAAGTGTCTAGGGCCGCAACAAACGCGGCCAGTGCTCCGAGAGGTACATGAAGGTCATTGCGGTGCCCATACGGGCAACCGCGCCCTCGTGCGCTGCATAATACGGGCCGGCTATTATTGGCCCACTATGAAGAAAGACGCAGCGGAATATGTTCGCCGATGCGACCAATGCCAAAAGTATGCCCCCATGATACACCAACCAGGAGAACCACTCCACTCGGTCACTTCCCCATGGCCCTTCATCAAATGGGGAATGGACATAGTCGGTCCCCTACCAGCGGGACGAGGAAAGGTACGATTTCTATTAGTTTTAACTGACTATTTTTCCAAGTGGGTGGAAGCAGGAGCGTACGCCCAAATACGCGAACAAGAAGTGATCGCCTTCATATGGAAAAATATTATATGCCGCTTCGGCATCCCCAAAGAAATCAGTTGTGACAACGGACGACAGTTCATCGGTCAAAAAACGACTGAATTCTTCGAGAAATGGCGCATCAAGAGGATACTCTCCACGCCATATCACCCTGCCGCCAACGGCCAAGCAGAATCCTCCAAAAAAACAATATTAAACATACTAAAGAAGAAACTCGAGGACGCCAAAGGGCTATGGCCCGAGCTGCTACCCGAAGTGTTGTGGGCACACAGGACCACACCCAAATCCAGCACGGGGGAAACACCGTACTCGCTGGTCTACGGAACCGACGCGGTCATACCCGTCGAGGTCGGCGAACCAAGCCTAAGATATTCACACACCAGTGGAATAGAAAACGACACAAACAGGCTCCAAGACCTCGACGAAGCTGAGGAAAGGAGAGAAATGGCCCATATCAGAATGGTGGCCCAAAAGCAACAAGTCGAAAGATACTACAACAAGAGAGCCAAAATAAGACCACTCAAGGTAGGAGATTATGTCCTTAAAGCCAAGACATTGGCATCCAAAGACCCAAGTGAAGGGAAACTGGGCACCAACTGGGAAGGACCCTACAAAATCACAGCAGTAGCCAGCAAAGGCGCATTCCAGTTGGAAACAAT
>NW_017670962.1:39767-40522 GCF_001879085.1 Nicotiana attenuata
CCTACCGAGTTTTTTGTGCCGGGGAGATCCTCGGTTTTTGTTCCGGGATTTTGGAAGAAAAAAGCTCCTCGGTTTTGTTCCGGGGAGATCCTCGGTTTTTGTTCCGGGATTTGAAAAAGAAAAAAGCTTCTCGGTTTTTGTTCCGGGATTTAAAAAGAAAAAGCTCCACGGTTTTTGTTCCGGGAGATCCTCGGTTTTTGTTCCGGGATTTGAAAAGAAAAAGCTCCACGGTTTTTGTTCCGGGAGATCCTCGGTTTTTGTTCCGGGATTTGAAAGAAAAGGGATCCTATGCTACCGTGATTTGTTTTTTTTCTTTTGGGATTTTCGTTTTTATTTCTTTTCTTCTTTCTTCTTCTTCTTTCGTTTTCCTCTTTTATGTTTTCCTTTTATTTAGCAAAACACATGAAAAAAAACTTGGGGAGGGGAAACTTCCTTTTGGTCATTTCCTGCTGCAAAGTTGTTTTAGCACTTGCGCATTTCACTTCTTTTGGACTGCACCTGCTTCTTGCACGGTTGCTTTGAATTAAACCTGTTTTCAACAAAGAGCAATTTGTTAGTGCGAAACGGTGATTGGTTTTGTGGCCTTGATCATCTCAATTGCTTGATCCCGGCCCCATTTCCGTTGAGAACTTGCTGCTCGTTTGCCTTGAGGGTGAATCTCTTTTCGAAACTGACCGGGTTCAAACTCAGGACTTCATGACAACTTGCCCGTGTGGGCTCTAGCCTTTTCACTTTATTCTGCCCTTGGGACTTTT
>NW_017670962.1:44386-47127 GCF_001879085.1 Nicotiana attenuata
AAAATTTGGTAGCTGGGACTACCAGGAGCTGTGATCTCACTGCTGTTGCTGCTGCTACTGCTTACTGACCTCCTTATTACACCAAAAGGAAATCAAAAACTAAACATAGCTATGCCTATCAACTGTGAGTTACAAGATTCCTATCTATGATTGCCTTGGAACTTGATCTTGAGTCTTAGCTGATTTTGCTGTGGACTTCGATCTGAATCTTGATGCTCTCAAGCTGTAGGTGTTTTACTTTCTCATGCAGCATTGAATTAAAACAGGGTCAACAGAGCTTGTGACCTCAATCAGATTTTGAGCAATCCGCGCCCTTGCTTGCTTCACACTATAGTTCATCTTTTGTTCTTTTCTCTTTTCTTGATTCTTAATTGAGATTTATTCCATTGGTCATCTCGCACCTTGGGTCTTGAGATTGACCTGCTTAGGATACCAAAACAAACAAACGAACGAAATTTTCTGCCCCAGTTTTCACTAGGAAAATTTCGTGAGTTAGTTGTGACACATATCTAATCAAATTGGGAATGTGCAAAGGGATCCTCGGTTTTTGTTCCGGGATTTTGGGAAAGAAAAAAATACTCCACGGTGTTTGTGCCGGGAGATCCTCGGTTTTTGTTCCGGGATTTGGAAAGAAAAAGCTCCACGGTTTTTGTTCCGGGAGATCCTCGGTTTTTGTTCCGGGATTTGGAAAGAAAAAGCTCCACGGTTTTTGTTCCGGGAGATCCTCGGTTTTTGTTCCGGGATTTGGAAAGAAAAAGCTCCTCGGTTTTTGTTCCGGGAGATCCTCGGTTTTTGTTCCGGGATTTTGAAAGAAAAAGCTCCTCGGTTTTGTTCCGGGAGATCCTCGGTTTTTGTTCCGGGATTTTGAAAGAAAAAGCTCCTCGGTTTTGTTCCGGGAGATCCTCGGTTTTTGTTCCGGGATTTGAAAAGAAAAAGCTTCTCGGTTTTTGTTCCGGGATTTGAAAAGAAAAAGCTCCACGGTTTTTGTTCCGGGAGATCCTCGGTTTTTGTTCCGGGATTTGAAAAGAAAAAGCTCCACGGTTTTTGTGCAGGGAGATCCTCGGTTTTTGTTCCGGGATACTTAAAGAATGGGATCCTATGCTACCATGATTTATTTTTCTTTTGGGATTTTCATTTTTATTTCTTCTCTTCTTTCTTCTTCTTTTGTTTTCCTCTTTTATGTTTTCCTTTTATTTAGCAAAATGCATTAAAGAATTTGAGGAGGGGAAACTTCCTTTTTGGTCGTTTTCCTGCTGCAAAGCTGTTTCAGCGCTTGCGCACTTCATTTCTTTTTGGACTGCACCTGCTCCTTGCACGGTTGCTTTGCATTAAACCTGTTTTCAACAAGGAAGAATTTGTTAGTTTGAAATGGTGGTTGGTTTTTGTGGCCTTGATCATCCTAATTGCTTGATCCCGGCCCCATTTCCGTTGAGAACTTTGCTGTTGGTTCGCCTTGAGGGTAAATCTCTTTTCAAACCGATCGGGTTCAGCCTTCAGGATTTCATTATGAATCGCCCGTGTGGGCTCTGACCTTGTCACTTTATTCTGCCTTTGCCTTTGATTTTCTCTTTTTTTTTTTAAATATTTTTGCTTCAAAAGCATCAATCACTATGGACAGTCGAGATTGGCCTGACGCACTCGCTGAGGCTGGGTATTTCTTCGACTCTGACCAGGCGAAGCCCTGTGAAACCGGTCCTGCCACCTTTTCTTTGTACTAGTTACGGAATCAGAGATAAACCAAAAGGGATTCAAAGAAAAAGTATGCAAAAGGCAAGCATATGATTTTAAAGAGAAGCATCCCTTTCGGGGAAAAGAAGGACTTATCTGGGGTGTGCATGCTGGCTTCAGATGAACATGACATGCCTCTTGGATTGGATGCCCGACCCACACAAACGTTCTGGCTTCTCGTGAATCCATAATCAGTATTTCAAAACCAGGGAAACTTGCCAGGACTCCTTGAGTGGCGAGATGTCTTCTTTTCGGCCAACAGCGCCCTTTGTGGGTTTTCGCCAATCGACCTCTCTTATTTCTCTTCTCACTGTCGCCCGATAGTGCTCTTTGCGAGTTTTCACTAAGCGAACTCTCTCATTTTCAGTTTCTTTACTCACCATCGCCTTATGGTGCCCGAAGGTTTTCACCGATAAGACTCTCTCATTTTATTTCTCTCAATTTGAATTGTGTCAGATTTCAACAATAACGTTTGCCGCTTCCATGCCTTTGTCAATTGATCAGAAGGACTTGGACAAGGTTTTGGGGTAAAAAGGATTTTGGGTGGAACTACAACTTTGGAACCATTTCGGCAGATTCATGGCCGAACCATTATATTATCTGCCCCAGTTTCATTTTTTTTGGGAAATTGGGATATTTTGTTTTGGTGTGACTGAACCCCAGAGAGAGGCTGCCTACGTACCCTTTCGGGATCAAGTCAAACGTAGTTCAGGCAACTTTTATTTTGGTTGTTTTTGTTTTTGTTTTCTTTTTCTTTTTCTTTTCATAATATTTTTCTTTTCTTTTTTTTTTTCATATATATTTTTTTTTTCTTTTTTTTTTTCTTTTCTTTTTCTCTTTTTTTTCTTTTTCTTTTCTTTTCTTTTCGTTACTTTCTTGGGTTTCCTAAAGTAGGGTGGTCCTAAAGAAGAGTAACCGGCTCAAATGGGTTTACGAAGGGTTAATAGTGTTTGGGTAGCGAGAAGAAAAGCCTTCGTCATCTCAATTGTACAAAAACCTAACACCGCAGAGAA
>NW_017670962.1:48307-54916 GCF_001879085.1 Nicotiana attenuata
GTTCAAAACTCCAAAATTTGAGAGTATGACGGACACGGTGACCCTATTGCTCACTTAAAGAAGTATTACAATCAGTTACGGGGAGCCGGTGGCAAAGAAGAGCTTTTGATGGCGTATTTTGGAGAAAGCTTGGTAGGTATCGCTTCAGAATGGTACATGGATCAAGATGTATCACGTTGGTGTATTTGGGATGATCTGGCCCGAGACTTTGTTCGACAATTTCAGTACAACATTGACATTGCACCAGACAGGAACTCTTTGGCAAATCTAAAGAAGAAACCATCAGAAAGCTTCCGTGAGTATGCAATTAAATGGCGTGAACAGGCATCGAGAGTGAAACCTCCAATGGACGAGGTGGAGATGGTTACTATTTTTCTCCAAGCACAGGAAGCAGATTATTTTCAGAATATGATGTCCGCCATGGGAAACCTTTCGCCGAGGCAATAAAAATCGGAGAGATGGTAGAAAATGGTTTGAAAACAGGTAGAATTTTGAGTCAAGCAGCCATAAGAGCCACCTCCCAAGCCATTCAAGGTGGGTCTGGAGGAATGGCCAAAAGCAAAAAGAAAGAGGATACAATGATGGTGTCATCGGGAGAAAGAAGATATCGGGCTCCCAGACCGGTATTCTCTGAAAGAACCCCTCAACACTACTACCCGCATACGGGAACGGCCTATGCTCCTGCACCTTATGCAGTCATGAATGCACAACCTTTTGGCCGACCACAACCACAAGCTAACCGAAATCCACCCCGTTCCAAAGAAATCAACCTCCTTACCAGAACCAGTATAATCCCCGACTACTGCAGAATAACCTTCGTCCCCGAGAACCGCCCAGGAGACAAAATTTCACACCGATCGGTGAGTCTTATTCCAGTCTGTTCCCAAAGCTCGTCCAGATGAACCTACTGCAGCCTATTCCCCAAAATAGGCAAAACCCAGAATCCTCATCTTATCAACGAGGGGTCCATTGTGCTTACCATTCAGGAGCCGAAGGGCATAGTACTGATAATTGCTGGACATTGAAGAAGGCTGTGGAAGACCTAATTGAACAAGGGAAGATAGTGCTGAGGGACGAAGAAGCCCCGAATGCGACCAATAACCCGTTGCCTACTCACAACAATGGGCCGGTAATCGGTATGATTTGCGAAGACAGAGAATTTGATCCGGCTTTGAAAGCCATCATTGCCATTGCTGATGTAGAACAGAAGCCCAAGGTACTCCCAAAGCAAAGAAAAGGGGAGAGAAAGGATAAAATTGTCAAAGCTGAGATTGAGAAGAAACCTGAAGCAAAAACAGAAATGAACTCCTCTGACAATGGAATTCTCTACGTGCCCCGAGGACGCCAAGAAAAACCATTGGTTGTCACTATTCCAAGGAAAGCTAAGACAAAAGGGGAAACACCAGTGCACAAAGGAGCCTATGTGGTACGGGGGACAATTAAACTGCCTCGGCTGAGTGAGCCAGTGGTTATTGGACGCGTACCACAGAAGCCAATGACAGACCCCTCTACAGTGCCATGGAACTACCAACAAACAGTGGTCACATACAAGGGCAAAGAAATCTCGGGAGAACTTCCAGGGAAGAACTTTTTTGGGAAATATTCGAATATACAGGAAGTGAACAATGCGGCTCAAAAGCGTTTCCCACCCAAGAGGCCAGTGAGTGCTGAAGAGGCAGAAGCTTTCTTCCAGAAAATGAAGATGCCTGACTATGAGACAGTGGATCAATTAAGAAAGTACCCTGAACAGGTGTCCCTGCTTTCATTAGTGTCGAAGTCCTCCGAACATCAGAAGATCTTGATGAAAACTTTGAATGAGGCATACGTGCCGATTGGAACCTCGGTAGAGCAGCTCGAAAGGATGGCGGAAAGATTTTTTGCTATCAACCAACTTTCCTTTAGTAAGAATGATTTGCCTCCTGAAGGCGCAGCTCATAACAAAGCCTTGCATCTGACTGTCAAATGTGAAGGTTACTATGTCAAACGAGTCATGGTAGACGGAGGATCAGGGGTTGACATCTGTCCACTCTCCACACTGCGAAGGATGGAAATCGGGACAGAAAAGATTCGTCCAAATAATGTCTGTGTAAGGGCTTTTGATGGTATTAAGAGGGATACCATCGGTGAAATTGACTTGATATTGACCATAGGTCCAGTGGACTTCGAAGTGACTTTCCAAGTATTGGACATGGATACATCTTATAACTTCCTTCTGGGGAGACCTTGGATCCATGCTGCTGGAGCTGTGCCTTCAACCCTCCACCAAATGGTAAAGTTTGAGCATGAAGATCAGGAAATCGTAGTCCATGGAGAAGACGAGCAATCTATCTACCGTGATCCATCTATCCCATGTTTGGAGGCAAGGGAAGGAAGTGAGCATATCGTTTATCAAGCCTTTGAGATTGTGGTAGCAGATCAGCATGAGGAGGGAATCCCTTGTCCTCAGCCTTTCCTGTCTAACGCTTCAATCATGGTGGCCAGAGAAATGATTAGACACGGTTTCAGGCCAGGAAAAGGATTGGGGAAAACTTTACAAGGAATATCTGAGCCAGTAACTCTTCCCGCAACAGAAAGGTTCTTCGGAATAGGTTTTTATCCTACACCGGATGATGAAAAATGGGCTGAAGAAAGAAAGAGAGAAGGATGGTTTCTGCCACAACCACTGCCCCATCTTTATGATACTTTTGTTAAGACCAAGTATGGCAAAGAAAAGGACGATGAGTTGTTCACAGCTGAAGAAATTGAAGAAATATGTGGAGCTATGAGGCAAATGCTTTATGAAACCAACATGGTCCAACCAGGAGAAGGGACTAGCACCGCTGAAGTACTCTATATGGGGTCTGATGCTAAACTTCAAAACTGGAAGGCTACGCCATTCCCGATCAGGCGGGGGTCCTGGTAGACTAGCCCTGTCACCTTTTCTGTATCTCGAGTTATTTCAGGGTGTAGCTCGGGTTTTCCTTTAGTTTCGTGTTTTTAATTCATAAATGTAAACCCTGTTATCTTTCCAATTCCAAGAAATGAAATCAATATTTCATCGTCCATCTTTCTTTCCTTTCTAATTTCAGTTATTTTTCCTTTTTCATCTTTTCTTTTCAGTTATAATAATGCGGCTTTAAATAACATGACATGCTTGCGGACTTCATACCCAGACTCAAACACGCTGCTTAATTGTGAAATAATGAACCAAGAACCGGAATATGATGAAGAAGAGGCTTTTAGGGAGATAAACCGAGAATTGGAACAATTCGAGAACAAACCTAAGCCAAACCTGAATGACACTGAACCGGTTAATTTGGGAACGGCCGAAGAAATAAGGGAAACCAAAATAAGCATTCACACAGATCAACACACTCGAGATGCAATAATCCAGCTCCTGTTCGAATTCAAAGATGTGTTTGCTTGGTCATACGACGATATGCCAGGACTGAGTATGGATTTAGTGGTGCACAAGCTGCCAACTCACCCCGATTGTCCTCCAGTACAGCAAAAGCAAAGGAAGTTCAAGACTGATATCAGTGACAAGATCAAAGAGGAAGTCACAAAACAGTTGAAGGCGGGGGTAATCCGAGTGGTCCAATATACCACGTGGTTGGCTAATGTGGTCCCAGTACCAAAGAAAGACGGGAAAACCCGGGTGTGTGTGGATTACCGAGATTTGAACAGGGCAAGTCCCAAAGATAATTTCCCGTTACCTAACATTCACATCCTTGTTGATAACTGCGCCAAACATGAAATACAGTCTTTCGTGGACTGTTACGCAGGATATCACCAAGTGTTGATGGATGAAGAGGATGCCGAAAAGACAGCTTTCACTACACCATGGGGAACCTACTGTTATCGGGTCATGCCGTTTGGGCTGAAGAATGCTGGGGCAACTTATATGAGGGCCATGACCACCATCTTCCACGATATGATGCATCAAGAAATAGAGGTGTATGTGGATGATGTAATCGTTAAGTCACGAACTCAGAACGATCACGTTCGAGATTTGAGAAAGTTCTTTGAACGGTTGCGCAAGTATGATCTGAAGTTGAATCCAGCTAAATGTGCTTTCGGAGTCCCATCGGGCAAGCTCTTGGGTTTCATAGTCAGCAGGAGAGGTATTGAGTTGGATCCAACAAAGATAAAGGCCATTCGAGATTTACCTCCTCCAAGAACTAAGAAGGAGGTGATGAGTTTATTGGGCAGGTTAAACTATATCAGTCGGTTCATCGCTCAATTGACTACCACCTGTGAGCCTATATTCAAGTTATTGAAGAAAGATGCGGCTATCAAGTGGACGTCCGAATGTCAAGAGGCCTTCGATAAAATCAAGGAATATTTGTCAAATCCTCCAGTATTGGTCCCACCAGAGCAGGGACGACCTCTCTTCTTGTATCTGACAGTGCTGGAAAATTCTTTTGGCTGTGTCCTCGGTCAGCATGACATAACCGGAAGGAAAGAGCAGGCAATTTACTATCTAAGCAAGAAGTTTACTGGCTACGAGGCCAAATACACCTTGTTGGAAAGAACATGCTGCGCTCTGACGTGGGTTGCCCAAAAGCTGAGACATTATCTTCAAGCCCATACCACCTATCTAATAACCAGGTTGGATCCTTTGAAATACATATTCCAGAAACCGATGCCCACTGGGAGGTTGGCAAAATGGCAAATCTTGCTCACTGAATTTGACATAGTCTATGTTACTCGCACGGCAGTGAAAGCCCAGGCTTTGGCGGATCATTTGGCTGAAAACCCGGTCGACGAGGAATATCAACCGTTAAGCACCTATTTCCCAGATGAGGAAGTAAACTCGGTGGAAGCCATCTCTGAGGACACTCGTGCTTGGAAAATGTTCTTTGATGGAGCAGTAAATGCGAGAGGTGTAGGTATTGGGGCGATCTTAATATCACCCAATGGCCAGCACTACCCGGCTACAGCCAGGCTCCGTTTCTTTTGCACAAACAATACAGCTGAGTATGAAGCCTGCATCATGGGCATGAACATGGCAATTGACCAAGATGTTGAAGATTTATTAATCATGGGGGACTCTGACTTGATTATCCGACAAGCCCAAGGAGAATGGGAAACTCGAGATGTTAAGCTCATTCCTTATCGACAGCATGTGGAAGATCTCACCAAACGCTTCAAGTCGGTAGAATTCAGGTATATCCCTCGGTGTCATAATGAACTAGCCGATGCACTTGCCACTCTAGCTTCAATGTTGCCTTACCCAGGCAATGCCCATATTGACCCTTTAGAGATTCAAATCAAAGAAAAGCACGGGTATTGTAATGCGGTTGAGGTGGAACCAAGTGGTCAGCCCTGGTATCATGATATCAAGAGATTTCTGAAAACACAGGAATACCCTGAGCAGGCCACCGGAGATCAGAAAAGAACCATTAGACGACATGCGAGTGGTTTCTTTTTAAGTGGTGATGTTTTGTATAAAAGAACCCCGGACCTCAACTTGCTAAGATGTGTTGACGCCGAAGAAGCTGGAAGAATTATGCATGAAGTGCACGCAGGAGTGTGTGGACCTCATATGAATGGTTATGTGTTGGCAAAGAAAATTTTGCGAGCCGGGTATTACTGGATAACCATGGAGAAGGACTGTTTCAGTTTTGTTCGGAAATGTCATCAATGCCAGGTGCACGGCGACTTGATTCATGCACCTCCGACAGAACTCCATCCGATGTCAGCACCTTGGCCGTTTGTCGCTTGGGGCATGGATGTCATTGGGCCGATCGAGCCGAAAGCTTCGAATGGGCATAGGTTCATACTGGTAGCAATCGACTATTTCACAAAATGGGTTGAAGCCATCACCCTCAAGTCAGTCACCAAGAAAGCCGTGGTAGACTTTGTGCACTCCAATCTCATTTGCCGCTTTGGCATTCCTGCAATTATTATTACCGACAATGCAGCTAACTTGAACAGTCGCCTGATGGAGGAGGTATGTGAACAATTCAAGATAACACATAGAAACTCAACTCCTTACCGGCCAAAAGCCAATGGTGCTGTCGAGGCAGCAAATAAGAACATCAAGAAGATTCTGAGGAAAATAATTCAGAGCTCCCGGCAATGGCATGAAAAGTTACCTTTTGCTTTACTTGGATATCGTACCACAGTACGCACTTCAATCGGAGCAACACCGTACCTGTTAGTTTACGGTACTGAAGCAGTCATACCTGCAGAAGTGGAAATTCCTTCACTCCGGATAATCGTTGAGGCGGAGATTAAGGACAGTGAATGGGTTAAAACCCGACTGGAGCAATTGGCATTAATTGATGAAAAACGAATGGCCGCGGTTTGTCACGGACAGCTGTACCAACAAAGAATGGCCCGTGCTTATAATAAGAAAGTGCGTCCCAGGAATTTTGAAGTGGGTCAACTGGTACTCAGACGTATCTTACCTCATCATCAGGAAGCAAAAGGGAAATTCGCTCCCAATTGGAAAGGTCCGTACATCATTCGAAAAATATTGCCAAGGGGAGCATTGTACCTCGGAGACATCGAAGGGAATGATCCTGAGACAGCAGTGAATGCAGACGCAGTCAAAAGGTACTATGTCTAGGCTCTGCGGTGTGGTTTTTGACAATTGAGATGACGAAGGCTTTTACTTCTCGC
>NW_017670962.1:59365-82938 GCF_001879085.1 Nicotiana attenuata
GGAAGGGTAGTGTGGGAATTGTAATGGGTATAGGACCTTCTAGAACAAGACTTTAGTGTAGTTTTGGTGAAATAAGTGTTGTTACTTGGGTAATAAGTCTTAGAAATGAGGGACTAAGAAACTAAATAAGAAAGGGACTAAAAAGAAAACTAAAATCTGAAGTTAACCTTAGGTTTTGCCTATAAAAAGGCACATACACTGCCTTGTTCAACAAGTTAGAGGGGACCTCTGAAAATTTCAAAGAAAAATCTGAATCCTGAAGTTCAAGTTACTTTTAGATCTCATTTCTGCAAAAATCAAAAGAAAACACACAAAAAAAAAAGAAGCCCAGTAAAAGAAGACACTGCTATATTGTTTTAAGATTGGTCTTGTTTTCTAATCTAATTTTGCTCAAATTCGAGATCAAATCAGTATGTTCTGAGTTATTTCTAGTTGCTGAAGATCAGAAATCTCCTCCTAAGTTTAGTTTCAATTCGTCTTGGTTCAATCTAGTCTGCTACGTGGTTATTGGAGTCGTGTCCTTCATATCTCGATTCTGGTCTGTTTCTGTTATTGCTGGACTGCGTACGAGCTAGTGCTTGGCTATTAGCTGCTACTGCTTACTACCGCTGACTTCTTCCTCTTCCATTTTTGGTTCAAATTCCAGGTACATGCTCAAATTCGGCTTGATGTAACTATAAATGGAGATGAAATAAAGAGATGCTTGCACATTTGATTCCTAAATTGTACTTACTTTGGTTGTTATGTAGTAATAGCTAAGTAGATATGAAAGTTTAAGATGATTTGATTCTAATTTGTGTACGAATGAACTTTGGACTGTATAACATGGNTATAAAAAAGGCACATACACTGCCTTGTTCAACAAGTTAGAGGGGACCTCTGAAAATTTCAAAGAAAAATCTGAATCCTGAAGTTCAAGTTACTTTTAGATCTCATTTCTGCAAAAAAATCAAAAGAAAAACAATACAAAAAAAAAAGAAGACCCAGTAAAAGAAGACACTGCTATATTGTTTTAAGATTGATCTTGCTTTATAATCTAATTTTGCTCAAATTCGAGATCAAATCAGTATGTTCTGAGTTATTTCTAGTTGCTGAAGATCAGAAATCTCCTCCTAAGTTTAGTTTCAATTCGTCTTGGTTCAATCTAGTCTGCTACGTGGTTATTGGAGTCGTGTCCTTCATATCTCGATTCTGGTCTGTTTCTGTTATTGCTGGACTGCGTACGAGCTAGTGCTTGGCTATTAGCTGCTACTGCTTACTACCGCTGACTTCTTCCTCTTCCATTTTTAGTTCAAATTCCAGGTACATGCTCAAATTCGGCTTGATGTAACTATAAATGGAGATGAAATAAAGAGATGCTTGCACATTTGATTCCTAAATTGTACTTACTTTGGTTGTTATGTAGTAATAGCTAAGTAGATATGAAAGTTTAAGATGATTTGATTCTAATTTGTGTACGAATGAACTTTGGACTGTATAACATGGACTGTTCCTAGACTATTTCGGACTGTCGTTAGATTACTTTGGACTGTTTTGATAATAGATTCGAACTAATTTATGTAGGTTTAATATCTTGGATTAAGTGATAATACGTGATCATATCTTGTACAATAAACATTAGACCATTGCGAGATTTATGCTAGTTTAAATCCTTGGATATCCTCTAAAGTTTGTGTCCAGTTTGTAAAAAGCTAAATGTTCAATTTTACTCACTGTGTGAAGATCCAGAATATGTTCGAATTTGATGCTGGGCCCAATATAACATTTGGGTGGTGCAAGCTAGGCCCGGTTATACAAGAATCATCCTAGTATTTGTGGACTGGTATTTACCCATCTACCTATTGCGGGAGTCTCCTGCCAATTGGGCTCACACTGAGGCCCAGTTGCGCTATAACAGTTCATAGAACAAACTATTTATTTCTTATTCCTGGATTCCTTTTAAGGCCCAGTGAATGCTGGAAATCTCACGTTTCAAGGCCCAACAAATGCTTCAAGTTAAAAAATCCTTTTTCAAAGATATACATAGGAATACGGGGAATAATTTGCAAATAAAATTTAGGTTTCGAATTAGGTGGCGGGTTCGAATTAAGAGGGTTTCCCCTTTTGTTTGAATTCGGACTTGAATTCGAGACCCGAATTTATAAATGTGAATTAATTAGGCCCCTTTAAAGACGGAAATGAATAGAAAATCTTAGTCTACTTTAGGTTAGCCATAAAATAATAAAACGAGATGAACCTCCCGAATTTATAAATGTGAATTAATTAGGCCCCTTTAAAGACGGAAATGAATAGAAAATCTTAGTCTACTTTAGGTTAGCCATAAAATAATAAAACGAGATGAACCTCGCTAAATAAAATTGCATAGATAGCGAGGCCCTCATTAGTTGTTTATAATAACATGCTTAGAATTCGGGACGTGCCGTTTAGCGAATTTCACGGTTTTCCCTGCAAAGATGATAATCCGCTAGTCGCTATAGGCACGTTTTAATAAGTTTACCTTCTTAAATACGGGTACGCATTTCGCGCAACCCAAATCCAAATCCTAAAACGTTGAATAAGAGGTGTTGAGGATCCGGGTGCATTTCATGTGACGTGATCCAAAGGCACGCTCTTAAACGGCGTTCACTTTCGTAAAAAATAATTAAAAGCGGCAAATAATCTTGAAAAAATTGCACTATAGGTTTAAACGTGTATAAAAATCAGATTTTAGCCATTTATAATAATTTAAGCGACCGTGCTAGAACCACGGGATCCGGGGGTGCCTAACACCTTCCCTCGGGTCAACAGAATTCCTTATTCAGAATTTCTGGTTCGCAGACTCCAATTGGGAAGTCGAATTTTTCCTCGATTTGGGATTTAAATTAAACCGGTGACTTGGGACACCAAAAGCCAATCTTATCCCAAGTGGCGACTCTAAAAATAAATAAATAATCCCATTTCGAATAATGTCACTTTAAATGGAAAAACTCCCTTATACATTATCCTTCGGGGTAGGTGTGTAAAAAAAGGAGGTGTGACAATGGATATTAGCCTTATGGCTCTTTCCTGCTGGAGGTTCCTTTTTTTTTTTTAAAAAAAATATTTAAATATAGAGTACTTTTGGAACTGTCCTAGAAAAATATAATTAGGAGAAGGGTTTGTTCCCGATGAATTTTGATAGCAAGGTTTCGTGGGTTCTGATGTAGTGATCATGTTTAATTGGAATAGGTTTGGATCTTAATCCATATTTTATATCACCTGTCAACCTTTTTGATGCCTGAAGTAGAGCTCATTGTTGAGGACTTTTAAGACTTTCGAGCTCTCCGTAGGTTAATTCTGAAATATTGAGCCTCAGTGGCAAGAGGATAAACAAGGGGGGGTGGTATTACATGAGATTTAAACTGAAAAGCACCAAAGGAGAAGATTGTCAAGCAGGGTATTTGAGCATATAAACAGCATGGCATCTGTTTAAGAGTTGAGAAAGATGTAGCAGGTTAGAGCTTCTGGTCTCCAACATTAGGTTAGCCATTAAGTTATAAATTTCTTCTTCATCTCCATTTCGCTGTCTGATTGAAAATAAGGAAAGAGAAGAAGAGAAAAAAAAGGTAAAAGGTGTAACTAAATCCCTTAATTGAAGGCACTAATAATGGATTTGGAGCCTTTTAAGGTGGAATGTATATATTTTTTAAACAAAACTTGTATAGGTAGGGTAATTTAATAAATATGAACATTTAGGGTAATAAAGTTTCCAATAGTGTGTAGGAATGAAAAAAATCCCTTTTTTTTACTTGCAGCTCTGCATACTAAGAAAATTAAAACTCTTTCTTTTAGAATATACAAACTTGAAATATGCTAATGTGGTATACTAAAGCAGCACTGTTTAAAAATATGAAATATATTAATCGTATATTATATATTAAATATATTATTTATATATAATGAATATACTTTTTTTTTGAAACAACCATCATCTTAATTATTCAAATCAAAATTTAAAGCATCTACAATAAAGGATGGAGGGCTAGCATTCCACTCCACTGAGCCTAACATAGAATCAGCCACTCGTGCTAATGCATGAGCAACCTGATTCGCAGACCTTCGAACAACAGACAAAGATAGAAACTAAAAACCTTTTAAGAGGTTTTTACAATCAGAAATCACGTCAGATAAATACGAGTAAATATCTTCGGCCTTTTCCAATGCATTCTTCACAAATAGACTATCCATCTCGAGCTCTATCTTGTTGTCTTCGTAGTGAATCTTCAGCCAACTAAGAGCTTCCTTTACCGCCAATGCCTCTTCCATCATCGGACTGAATGTTGTCCCTATATATGTCGATCTACCTCTCAAAAACTCACCGTGCCTATCCCGAACAACCATCCCTATTCCAGCTTCACCAGTTGCAAGGTTGAAGGATGCGTCAATTGCAGTTGAGGGCTAAACCATCTGGGCGTTTCCACTTTCGGTTCTCCTCGTTATCCTGTCTATGTGAACCATATGGCGTGCGTATTTGGCGCCATTCATTGATGAAGCTAATAGCTTTATCTAGTATGCGATCCACCGTACTCGTTCTTTGTTTCCAGATTACACTATTTCTATAGTTCCAAATCTCCCAATATATCATGATTGCTTCTTCAATCTCCTTCTTGTTCAATGTATGATTAAGCTTGTTAAACCACTACTCCATATTCAATATTGTTTCTGTTCATCCCACGTGAGATTGCAGCCAGCATGCCTTAGCCATGGTGCAATTAAGGAGGCAGTGCTCGATGGTTTCGGGCTGCTGCCAGTGATAACTAGGGATTTTGACGTGTTTCATGCTCCTTCTTGCTTACGCTTTGATTATAAATTCTTATAAAATAGTCCCAAAAGGCTCATAAGTTGTGCTTGATTTCAGGTTTGATCAACAAAGTGATGAGATGTCAAAGATCGGCTCAAAAGGAGTGAAACCTGCACAAGTACCAAAGACAAGACAACTCAGGACAAACAGGCCTAGTGCGGCCGCACTACACTTTGTGCGGTCCGCACCAGGGAGATTCAGAGACCTGGATTTGAAGGCATCAAAGCAGTGCAGCTGCAGTAGATATTGTGCGGCCCGCACTGAAGACACCGCGGCTGCACTACCATTTTATGCGGTCCGCGGAAGCAAACTTCAGAGAGATGTCAAGTGCCAAGGTTCAAGCCTGTGCGGTCCGCGGTCATGTCTGTGCGGACCGCGCTAGATGCCTCCACGGACGCAGTCCATTCTGTGCGGTCCGCAGTGCCTTCAAAGAGTTGATTTTTCAGAGTCAAGGGCCTAGTGCGGCCGCACACCATTTTGTGCGGTCCGCACTGACCCCGCAGGGACAATTTTGTCCAGTTTTTCCAGCTTAATATAAATAGATTCTTTTTCCATTTTTAGGGTATCAGATATTACAATACTGTAGCTATGCTCGTGAGACGATATTTCTTAGCCATTTTTGGTATCTTTACGTGGTTTTAATCATTGAAACTTTGTATTTACTTTAGTAATTAATTAATATGTCTTTCTCTTCATCTCTTTCTCTAATTTTATCTTCAAGCATGAGTAGCTAGACCCATTAGCTAGGGTTGTGGCTCAACCCTAGTGTGGGTAATTGATGGGTGTTGTGATTTAAAGTTAGATTGATTATGGGTGTTTGTTATTTGGGTCAATTTTATGGTTTAATTTATGAATTAGTGGTTGCAAACACTAGTTTGTGCTAAGTTGACTTAGGCTCTTCTTGAGAAAGAGAGCCCTAGTCTCCAAAATTGACTCAACAAGGAATTGGGATGGACTCAAGAGATTTGATAGTCCCAATTAAAGGGTTAAAACTCGAGAGAGTAATTACCCGACTTGAACCCTAGTTGCTTGGGCAAATGTGCATACCTAATTGGTCTCGAGAGAGTCAATTGGGCAAAACCACTCTTTCTACCGAGATGTGTAGAGTGGGTAGTATTGAGCAACGGTTATAACATATTTCCCCAATCATGTCAATCGTGCCTTAGATGCAATTACCCGTCAATTAGCCACCTAGGTGAAGGTCACTACCCTAGTGCCTTTTAAACCATTATATATAACTTGTAGCAATTTTCTCTTAGTCTAATTTAGTTGCAATTATAATTTGTAGTTTGATCATAGTAGAATACAAAGAAAAACCAAAAATGAATAGAAGACCAATTAAGAACACATACGCAATCCTAAACTAGATAGATACTCGATTCCAATACTAGCTCTCTGTGGATTCGATCCCGACCCAAAATCGGGTAAAAGCTATTGCGACCCTCTCTTGCTACTTATTAGTAGTGCGGAGTTGGCAGTGATCACTTCTTGGCGCCGTTGCCGGGGAGCTAACGGTTTTGGCTATCTATTTAGTTAGTTTTGTGTGTTGTTCTTCTTTCCTTCTTTGTTACTAATTTGTGTGTGTTAATACTACAGGTACCAAAATGGCTTTAGATGCAAATGACCCTCTTGGAAATGTGCTTGCGGCAGAGGAGGTTGAGGATATTGGAGACGATGAGGTGCCTCTTGTACCTCGCGGACTACGACGAGGCCGCCAGGCCAATGCTAATGACAACGTTCCAGACCCTCCTCCGCCACCTCCAAGAGCGGTTCCGCGGGTGCTACCGAACCAAGGTTATGCAAGTGCTATTGTCCCACCCAGAATCCGGGCGGGCAATTTTCAGATAACCAATGTGATGTTGACCTTACTTGAGCAGCATGGGTATTTCACGGGCGCTGCGGATCAAAATGCCTACAAACATCTCAAGGGGTTCGTGGATACATGTTGGGGTAGCAAGCAGACGAATGTGTCTGAGGATGCTCTTAGGTTGAAGCTTTTCCCATTCTCACTTCGGGGGAAAGCATTGGATTGGCTAGAGAGACTCCCCAACCATTCCATCACAACTTGGGATGAGTTGGCGGATAAGTTTATTGCTAAATTACCCGGGCACATGGCGGCACTTCGAGATGAGATATTGGCCTTCAAGCAAGAACCCACGGAACCTTTGCATGAGATTTGGGAGCGGTTTAGAACGATGGTGAAGGAATGCCCCAATAATGATATGACGGAGGCGATGATACAACAAACCTTCTATCGGGGCATCAATTCTACAAATCAATGCATAGTCAATCAATTGGNGTGCCATTTGAATGTTGGACTGATAGCTGTTGTTGTACGCAAACTCTGCAAGTGGCAAGAACTCAGCCCAAGAACCTCGAGTAGTACCCAGGTGATGAGCAAAATATGAAGATACATAGGAATAGGTAGATCCGGGATCAAATAAGACAGAGGCATCTCTGTGGCAGACTGAGATAATACCTGTGATAACAGCATCTGAGGCAATGGCGTCCTTCCTGTCTGGAAGAGCATAGAATCGAGCCTGACCACCGCCAGTACGGCCTCCACCCCTGGGGCGCCCCTGGCTACCTGACCTCCACCCCTAGCTGACTGGGCGGGTGCTGATGAAACAGGAGCAGAAGATGAGGGCTGATCCCTCTGCTGAGACTGACTACCACGACGCCGAGGACACTGTCTCCTCATATGACCGAACTCGCCGCACTCGTAGCAACTACCCGGCGCTGGAGAAGGGGACTGATGGAAACCCCTCGCTGCTGAAGAACCCTGGGCTGAAGAGGCAGGTGTAGAGCTCTGAGCTGGAAGGGCACTAAGTGAAGTCTGGCCATGCTGAAATCCCTGATGACCACGGCCTGAGGAAGCCCCACTGTGCTCTGGACGACCTGACTGAGGAGGCCTGAAGGAACGGCCTCTGCCACGCTGGAACTGGCCCCTAGACGGAGCACCGCTGAAACTACCTGAACCTCGAGGCCTCTTTGCCTCTCTCTCCTCACGCTCCCGACGGCGAACCGTCTCAATCTCTCGAGCCATGTCAACTACCTCCTCAAACGAGGCACCCATAACCCTCTCTCTGGTCATCAAAATGCGGAGTGAATAGTTGAGGCCATCCACGAACCTCCTAATCCTTTCCCGATCTGTCGGGATCATCCAAGTGGCATGCCGAGCTAGCTGCGTGAATCTCAACTTGTACTGGGTCACAGACATGTCCCCCTGAACCAACCACTCGAACTGACGACGCAGCTCCTCCCTGTGAGACTGCGGTACGTACTTCTCCAGAAAGAGAGTGGAGAACTGCTGCCAGGTAAGGGGCGCTGCACCAACCGGCCTACGCCTCTCGAAGTCCTCCCACCAGGTGAATGCAGACCCTGAGAACTGGAAAGTAGTAAAAGCCACACCACTCGACTCTAAGATCCCTGCAGTGCGAAGCATACGCTGACACTTATCCAGAAAACCCTGGGCATCCTCGCCCTCAGCACCGCTGAACCTCGGAGGCTGAAGCCTGCCGAATCTCTCAAGACGACGCTACTCATCGTCCGGCATAGCTGGAACCTCATAGGCTGGAGCTGGTGCAACTGGAGCAACCAGAACAACTTGAGGAACTATGGCTGCTTCCGGTGTCTGAAATCCCTGGGCAGCCTGCTCAGGTGTGTGAGCAACAGGGGTCTGATGTCCTCCCCAGTCTGGGAAGCAGCTGCTGCAGTAGAAGCTGAGACTGCCTGAGCCAGGCCAGTGCAAACTGATAGTATCTGTGCCAAGGTCTGCTGGAGACCAGGAATAGCAATAGGCACTGCTGGTGCCTGCACAGGTGCTGCTGGGACATCAACAACTGGAGTCTGGTCCTGAACTGTGGCAGCTGGTGGGTCAGCAGGTGCTGTCTCTGCTGCCCTACCTCGACCACGCCTACGACCGCGTCCACGGCCTCTAGTGGGTGGTACTGGTGGTCGACCATCGCGTCCGGTAGCACGAGTTCTCGCCATCTGCGAGAGAATAGAATACAGGAATTTAGTTCTCGAATCACAAAGCCGCACGACAAGAATTTCAAGAATATGGAGTTTTCCTAAAGGTTCTGCAGCCTCTCGAGGAGAAGTACAGGCGTCCCCGTACCGTTTCGCGAGACTCTACTAAACCGGCTCATGACTCGCGAGGCCTAGTAACCTAGGCTCTGATACCAACTTGTCACGACCCCAATCCCAGTCGTGATGGCGCCCAACACTAATGCTAGGCAAGCCCGACCAAATTAAATACTCTCAACCCAAATACGCAATCCGTTAACAAATAATACGATTAAAATAGCAAATGTCAAAGTTCCAATCCGAATCTAGATAAAATAGTACGGAATATAATAACGAATATCCAAACATTCCCCAATAGATCTGGAGTCACGAGTCTAGAGCCTCTAGATGTAACAGAGTAATATATCCATAGTAATAAAGAAGTCTAGGATATGGAAAGACAAATGAAATAAAGGGGAGGAGTCGGGTCCTGCGGACGTCAGGCAGCTACCTCAACAACTCCTGAAAATAAACTTCACGAAAACGGCAAACAGCTCCACTAAGTCTCCGGAGCACCTGAATCTGCACGCATGGTGCAGGGAGTAAAGTGAGTACTTCCGACTCAGTGAGTAATAAACATATATAATGGCTGAAAGTAAGAAATTCCGAAATATTACAATATAAAGCTATAATCAGCGATTCAGCATATTAAACGGTGGAACAACAACAGACAAGACAATTAAGACCAACAGATATAAAATGCATAAATGCAATGCAATGCACATGACCGCTGCAGCGCGCAGCCCGATCCATTTGGGTACCCGCGCTCACGTGTGGGGGTTCAGACTTCGGAGGGGTCTCCTACAGCCCAAGCGCATAGCGNNTGCTCTACCAAGTGATACGGTAGTGAACCCAAAGGGTGGGAACAACCACGTTATGGCGGTTACAATAAGAAGTGGGAGAGGCGGTGATGTGAATGCCTCGAAACAAAATCAAGTTGTTGAAGATGATGTTGAGTTGCAAGAAGATGCGGGTCCTTTGGTAGTTGAAGATGTGGTTGATGAAAATGTGAACAATGAAGTGAGGATTGACATTAGTGAAACCGAGGTGGAGACTCAAGAGGCCGTGAACCCGTCTAGGGAGCACGTAATTGACATGCCGGAGCCGGTTGTGCCAAAAGCCAAGGCACCTTTGCCTAGGGCACCTCCCCCTATCCTCAAAGGCTAGCCAAGCAGAAAAGTGAGAATCAATTCAAAAAGTTCATTGACATGATGAAGAGCTTATCCATCAACGTGCCTTTGGTGGAGGCTTTGGAGAAAATGCCTGGTTATGCTAAATTCATGAAAGATTTGGTTACAAAGAAAAGATCAATGGACTGTGAAACTATCAAGATGACCCACCAAGTTAGTGCTATGGTACATTCAATGGCCCCAAAATTAGAGGATCCCGGTGCTTTCACTATCCCATGCACTATTGGTAGTGCAGACTTTGCCAAAGCTTTATGTGATCTTGGGGCAAGCATCAATTTAATGCCCTTCTCAGTTTTCAAGACTTTGGGTATTGAGCCTCTGAGGCCAACTTCCATGCGTTTGCAAATGGCAGACCGATCTATGAAACGACCATTGGGTATTGTTGATGATGTGCTCGTCCGGGTGGACAAATTCATCTTGCCAGTTGATTTTGTGATATTGGATTGTGAGGTAGATTATGAGGTCCCGATCATATTAGGGAGACCTTTCCTTGCTACGGGGAAGACTCTAGTTGATGTGAAAGCAGGGGAACTCACTTTCAGGGTAGGTGATGAAAAGGTAGTATTTCATGTGTTCAAGTCAATGAAGCAGCCCAATTGTACCGAAGTGTGTTCATTTGTGGATTTAGTCACGACTGTGATAATTGATGACACAAGTGCAATGATTAATGTTGAGGACCCTTTGGAGGCCGTATTGTTGAATTTGGATGTCAATGATGATGCGGGCCGAGTGGAGTTCGTGAATACTTTACATGGAATGGGCTCTTATTTTTATGAGCCTAGGAAACTTTCTTTGGATCTTGAAAATAGAAAGACGCCTCCAACAAAGCCTTCAATCGAGGAACCCCCGGTGTTGGAGTTGAAGCCATTACCTCCACACCTCAGGTATGAATTCTTGGGCTCTAATTCAACTTTACTAGTTATTCTTTCTTCTTGCCTTACTAACATGCAGGTTGAGGCCACTTTGGAGGTGCTTCAAAGGCGAAAAATGGCAATTGGATTGACTTTGGCCGATATTCGGGGAATAAGCCCCGCATTTTGCATGCACAAGATTATTTTGGAGGATGATGCAAGGCCCTCCTTGGAACATCAAAGGAGGCTCAATGAGGCAATGCAAGAGGTGGTGAAGAAAGAAGTGATCAAGTGGCTAGATGCAGGTGTGGTGTATCCAATCTCCGACAGCTCATGGACTTCCCTGGTGCAATATGTGCCGAAGAAAGGTGGGATGACTGTGGTGACAAATGACAACAATGAACTTATTCCCACTCGGACCATTACCGGGTGGAGGGTTTGCATGGACTACCGGAAGCTAAGTAAAGTGACCCGCAAGGATCATTTCCCGTTGCCATTCCTCGACCAAATGCTTGATCGCCTTGTGGGGAGAGCCTTTTATTGCTTTTTGGATGGATATTCGGGTTATAATCAAATCTTAATTGCTCCGGAGGACCAAGAGAAGGCCACATTCACTGCCCATATGGTACATTTGCTTTCTCTCGGATGCCGTTCGGGTTATGCAATGCTCCGGCGACCTTCCAACGATGCATGATGGCTATTTTCACCGATATGGTGGAAGACATTTTGGAGGTGAAGAGTGTTTGAGAAATTTGGATAGAGTCTTGGCCCGATGTCAAGACACAAATCTCGTTCTTAATTGGGAAAAATGCCACTTCATGGTTGAAGAGGGCATAGTGTTGGGCCACAAAATTTCTAAGCATGGGATTGAAGTAGACAAAGCCAAGATTGAGGTGATTTCAAGGCTCCCTCCCCCCACTTCTATCAAAGGGGTGAGGAGTTTTCTTGGGCATGCGGGGTTCTACCGGCGGTTTATCAAGGACTTCTCGAAGGTAGTGAATCCTTTTTGCAAGTTGCTAGAAAAGGATACCAAGTTTGTGTTTGATGAGAGATGTATGGAAGCTTTTGAACTCCTTAAGCATAAGTTGACCACCACCCCGATATTACCGCACCCATTTGGAGCTTGCGTTTTGAGCTCATGTGCGACGCAAGTGATGTTGCGGTTGGNACATATCCAAAATGACGTAACGGAGCTACTGCAACTCTCGAAATTCCATTCCGACCCTCGGATCAAAATCTCACCTATCCACCGGAATTCGCCAAAATGCCAACTTTGCCAATTCAAGCCTAATTCTACTCCGGACCTCCAAAATCACTTCCGATCGCACTCCTAAGTCACAAATCACCTCCAGAAGCTAACTGAATCACCGAAATTCACATTCGAGCCTTCTAACTAATAAGTCAGCGTTCGGTTGACTTTTTCCAAACCAAACCTTCCTTAAAGACACTAAGTGTCTCATTTCCTATCCAACCAATTCAATTCAACTCTAACTCACCCGTTGCTGATAATAAAACATGAAAGAGCAATAAATGGGGGAAACGGGGCTGTAATACATAAGACAACGGGTTGGGTCGTCACAAAAGCCTAGTACGGACCGCGGTCCATTTTGTGCGGTCCGCACTAACCCCGCAGGGGCATTTTTGTCCAGATTTTTAGGTTAGTATAAATACATTCTTTTTTGCATTTTTAGGGCATCAGATATTGTAATACGTAAGCTGCACTCTTGAGGCAACTTTTCTTAGCCATTTTGGGGATTTCTACTTACTTTCCATCATTAAATCTTTGTATTTAGCTTAGCAATTAATTAATATGTGTTCATCTTCTTCTATTTCTTGTTTTTCTTCCTTGAATATGAGTAGCTAGACCCCATAGCTAGGGTTGTGGCTCAACCCTAGTGTGGGTAATTGATGGGTCTTGTATTTTAGGGCTAATTTGACAATTGGTGTTTGTTATTTGGGCCAATTTCATGGTTAATTTCTGAATTAGTGGTTGCAAACACTAGTTTGTGTTGAGTTGACTTAAGCTCTTCTTGAGAAAGAGAGCCTAAGTCTTCGAAATTGGTCCAACAATGAATTGGGGCATATTCAAGAGATTGATAGCCCCAATTAAAGGGTTAAACCTCGAGAGAGTAATACCCGAATTGAACCCTAAGTTGCTTGTGCAAAATTGCATACCCAATTGGTCTTGAGAAAGCCAATTTGGGCAATATCACTTGAACCACCGAGAGGTGTAGAGTGGGTAAATTCGTGCAACGGTTATAACATACTCCCCAAATATGTCAAATGAGCCTTAGATTCAAGTACCCATCAATTGACCACCTAGGCGGTAGTCACCACCCTAGTGCCCTTTACACTATTTGAACAACCCATAGCATTTAACCCTTAGCAATTTACAATTTGTAGTTTGTTAAAAGTAGAATTATTAAGAAAACCCCAAAAATGAATAGAAGTGTAATTAAGAACACATACGCAATCCTAATCTAGATAGATACTCGATTCCAATCCTAGCTCTCTGTGGATATTGATCCCGACCCAAAATCGGGTAAAAGCTATTGCGAGCCTCTCTTGCTACTTATTAGTAGTGCGGAGTTGGCAGCGATCACTTTTTGGCGCCGTCGCCGGGGAGCTAACGGTTTTGGCTATCTATTTAGTTAGTTTTGTGTATTGTTCTTCTTTCCTTCTTTATTAGTAATTTGTGTGTGTGAATACTTCAGGTACCAAATGGCTTTAAATGCTATCGACCCTCTTGGAAACGTGCTTGCGGGGAGGAGGTAGATGACATTGGAGAAGACGAGGTGCCTCTTGTACCTCCCAGACCACGACGAGGCCGCCAGGCCAATGCAAATGACAATGTTCCAGACCCTCCTCTGCCACCTCCAAGAGCGGTTCCTTGGGTGCTACCAAACCAAGGCTATGCAAGTGCCATTGTCCCACCCAGAATCCGGGCGAGCAATTTTCAAATAACCAATATGATGTTGACCTTACTTGAGCAGCGTGGGTATTTCACGGGTGCTGTGGATCAAAACGCCTACAAACATCTCAAAGGGTTCGTGGATACATGTTGGAGTAGCAAGCAGACGAATGTGTCCGAGGATGCTCTTAGGTTGAGGCTTTTCCCCTTCTCACTTCGGGGAAAAGCATTGGATTGGCTCGAGAGACTCCCCAACCATTCCATCACTACTTGGGATGAGTTGGCGATTAAGTTTACTGCTAAATGTTTTTCACCCGGGCACATGGCGGCACTTCGAGATGAGATATTGGCCTTTAAGCAAGAGCCCACGGAACCTTTGCATGAGATTTGGGAGCGGTATAGAACAATGGTAAAGGAACGCCCCAATAATGACATGACGGAGAATATGTTGCAACAAAATTTCTACCGAGGCATTAATACTACAAATCAATGCATCGTCAATCAACTCGCTGGGGGTAATTTTATGAAATTGACGTATGATGAAGCTTTTGCCGTTCTTGATGAGATGGCGGATACATCTTCCGCATGGCAAAGTAGAGACAATGTTCCTCAAGGTGACCCTAAGGTTATTCATTTGCATAAGGAATTACATGACCATGGGCAGGCTATAGCGGAGTTGACAACTACCATGAACCAATTGGCTAAGGCACAGTTGCAACAAGTCCAAAATCCTCGCCAAGTGAATGCCATGGAGGGTGTGAATATGCTTGTCAACAAGAGAAGGCAACGAAGGCAACAAAACCAAGGGAATTCTGAGCAATTTGATGATGATTGTGATGGGTTTCAAAATGATGGATATGATGAGCAAAATGAAGAGGTACAATATGTGAACAATTTTCAAGGCCAACGAGGCAACTCTTGCAACCAACAACAGTGGCGACCCCAGGGCAATTGGAGCAATCAACAACAAAACAATGGTAATTGGGGGACAATAATCAAAACAACAACTGGGGCAATCAGAACAATAATCCAGGCAACCAAGGGAATTGGAATGGTAATAACAACAATTGGGGAAACAATAACAATCAAGGTGGATGGAACAATGGGAACCAATCAAACTGGGGGCAAGGCTTTCAAAGTCCCCCAATGTACCAACAACTGAAAAATCCACCTCCTTTTCCATCCCGGGGCCCTAGTTCATCTAACAATGAAATGGGTAGAATTGAAATGATGTTCGAACAAATGATGAAAAAGAATGCGGATTTCGATGCGCAATTGGATTCTCACAATACTTCAATTAGGAATTTGGAGGTACAACTAGGTCAAATCTCTCAGTCCTTGAATACACGCCCTAAGGGTGCTCTACCAAGTGATACGGTAGTGAACCCAAAGGGTGGGAACAACCATGTTATGTCGGTTACAACAAGAAGTGGGAGAGGCGGTGATGTGAATGCCTCGAAACAAAAGCAAGTTGTTGATGATGATGTTGAGTTGCAAGAAGATGCGATTCCTTTGGTATTTGAAGATGTGGTTGATGACAATGTGAACAATGAAGTCAGGATTGACATTAATGAAACCGAGGTGGAAACTCAAGAGGCCGTGAACCCGTCTAGGGAGCACGTAATTGACATGCCGGAGCCGGTTGTGCCAAAAGCCAAGACACCTTTGCCTAGGCCACCTTCTCCCTATCCTTAGAGGCTAGCCAAGCAGAAAAGTGAGAATCAATTCAAAAAGTTCATCGACATGATGAAGAGCATATCCATCAACGTACCTTTGGTGGAGGCTTTGGAGAAAATGCCTGGTTATGCTAAATTCATGAAGGATTTGGTTACAAAGAAGAGATCAATGGACTGTGAAACTATCAAGATGACCCACCAAGTTAGTGCTATAGCAAACTCAATGGCCCCAAAATTAGAGGATACTGGTGCTTTCACTATCCCCTGCACTATTGGTAGTGCAGATTTTGCCAAAGCTTTATGTGATCTTGGGGCGAGCATCAATTTAATGCCCTTCTTAGTTTTCAAGACTTTGGGTATTTGGCCTCCACGGCCAACTTCCATGCGACTACAAATGGCAGACCGATCTATGAAGCGACCATTGGGTATTGTTGATGATGTGCTCGTCCGGGTAGACAAATTCATCTTGCCACCTGATTTTCTGATATTGGATTATGAGGTAGATTATGAGGTCCCGATCATATTAGGGAGGCCTTTCCTTGCTACGGGGAAGGCTCTAGTTGATGTGGAAGCAAGGGAACTCACTTTCAGGGTAGGTGATGAAAAGGTATTATTTCATGTGTGCAAGTCAATGAAGCAGCCCAATTTTACCAAAGTGTGTTCATTTGTGGATTTAGTCACGACTGTGATAATTGATGATACCAGTGCAATTATCAATGTTGAGGACCCTTTGGAGGCCGTATTGTTGAATTTGGATGTCAATGATGATGCAGGCCGAGTGGAGTGTGTGAATGCTTTACATGGAATGGGCTCTTATTCTTATGAGCCTAAGAAACTTTCTTTGGATCTTGAAAATAGAAAGACGCCTCCAACAAAGCCTTCAATCGAGGAACCCCCAGGGTTGGAGTTGAAGCTATTACCTCCACACCTCAGGTATGAATTCTTGGGCTCTAATTTAACTTTACCAGTTATTCTTTCTTCTTGCCTTACTAACATGCGGGTTGAGGCCACTTTGGAGGTGCTTCAAAGGCGAAAAAAGGCAATTGGATGGACTCTGGCCGATATTCGGGGAATAAGCCCCGCATTTTGCATGCACAAGATTATTTTGTAGGATGATGCAAAGCCCTCCTTGGAACATCAAAGGAGGCTCAATGAGGCAATGCAAGATGTGGTGAAGAAAGAAGTGATCAAGTGGCTAGATGCAAGTGTGGTGTATCCAATCTCCGATAGCTCATGGACTTCTCCGGTGCAATGTGTACCGAAGAAGGGTGGAATGACTGTGGTGACAAATGACAACAATGAACTTATTCCCACTCGGACGGTTACCGAATGGCGGGTATGCACGGACTACCAGAAACTGAACAAGGTGACCCGCAAGGATCATTTCCCTTTGCCATTCCTTGACCAAATGCTTGATCGCCTTGCGGGGCGTGCCTTTTATTGCTTTTTGGATGGATATTCAGGGTATAATCAAATCTTAATCGCTCCGGAGGACCAAGAGAAGACCACCTTTACTTGTCCATATGGCACCTTTGGCTTCTCTCGGATGCCGTTTGGGTTGTGCGATGCTCCGGCGACCTTCCTACTATGCATGATGGCTATTTTCACCGACATGGTGGAAGATATTTTGGAGGTCTTAATGGATGATATTAGTGTGGTTGGTGATTCATTTGAAGAATGTTTGGATAATTTGGATAGAGTTTTGGCCCGGTGTGAAGACACCAATCTAGTGCTAAATTGGGAAAAATGCCACTTCATGGTTGAAGAGGGCATTGTGTTGGGCCACAAAATTTCAAAGCATGGGATTGAAGTAGACAAAGCCAAGATAGAGGTAATTTCAAGGCTTCCTCCCCCCCACTTCTGTCAAGGGGGTGAGGAGTTTTCTTGGGCATGCGGGGTTCTACCGGCGATTTATCAAGGATTTTTCGAAGGTAGTGAATTCTCTTTGCAAGTTGCTAGAGAAATATGCTAAGTTTGTGTTTGATGAGAAATGTATGGAGGCCTTTGAACTTCTTAAGCATAGTAGACCACTACCCCGATCATTACCGCTCCCAATTGGAGCTTGCCTTTTGAGCTCATGTGCGACGCGAGTGATGTTGCGGTTGGGGCAGTTTTGGGTCAAAGAGTGAACAAAATGTTTCATCCAGTGTACTATGCAAGCAAGACTATGAATGAGGCTCAAAGGAACTACACGGTGACAGAGAAGGAATTGTTAGCTATTGTGTTCGCCATGGAAAAATTTCAGCCATATCTTATGGGAGCCAAAGTCATAGTGCACACCGACCATGCCGCCCTTAGGTATTTGATGACAAAGAAAGACTCCAAGGCAAGGTTGATGCGATGGGTGTTACTTCTTCAAGAGTTTGATTTGGGAATAGTGGATCGGAAAGGTAGTGAAAACCAAGTGGCGGATCATTTGTCCCGCTTGGAAGAGGAGGGTAGGCCGTGTGATGGCCTAGAGATCAACGATACATTCCCCGATGAGCAACTACTTTCTGTGTCGATGTGTGATATGTCATGGTTTGCGGACATTACTAATTTCCTTGTGACTGGCATCATCCCGTGTGAGCTCTCTTCTAACCAAAGGAAGAAGCTCAAACGGGATAGTTTGGACTTCTATTGGGACGAGCCATACTTGTTCAAGATTTGCACCGACGGAGTCATCCGGAGGTGTGTACCTGAGAAGGAGCAATTTACCATTCTAGAAGCTTGTCATTCCTCCCCCTATGGTGGCCATCATGGAGGGGCGAGGATGGCTTCAAAAGTTCTGAGTTGTGGTTTTTATTGGCCAACCTTGTTCAAAGATGCAAGTGATCAAGTAAAAAGATGTGATCAATGTCAACGAGAGGGCTGGATTTCTAAGAAAGATGAGATGCCTCTTAAGTTGATATCTTTGATGTATGGGGTATCGATTTTATGGGCCCTTTTGTAAGCTCGTTTGGAAACACTTACATTCTTGTAGCGGTTGATTATGTGTCAAAATGGGTGGAGGATGTGGCCTTACCCAACAATGAAGCTAGGAGTGTGGTGGCATTTCTGAAGAAGAGCATTTTCACAAGGTTTGGTACACCTCGGGCAATTATTAGTGATGGAGGATCGCATTTTTGTAATAGAGCTTTTGATGCCTTGCTTTCCAAGTATGGTGTCAACCACAAAGTGTCTACGCCTTATCATCCTCAAGCAAGTGGCCAGGTTGAAGTGTCTAACAGGGAGATCAAGAGCATTTTGTCCAAAACCGTCAATGCCAATAGGACCGATTGGTCTAAAAAGTTAGATGATGCTATGGGCTTACCGAACCGCTTACAAGACACCAATTGGTACGTCGCCGTAACGGTTGGTGTTTGGGAAAGCATGTCATTTACCAGTGGAGGAGCATAAGGCCATGTGGGCCTTGAAGAAGTTGAATCTTGATTGGGACATAGCTGCTAATCTTCGGTTGGAGCAACTCAATGAGCTTGATGAATTTAGGTTCCATGCTTACTCTAGTTCGTCCCTATATAAGGATAAAATGAAATACCTTCATGACAAATACACTCGGGGCAAGGAGTTCGAGGTGGGAGATTTGGTGCTCTTATTCAATTCTCGTCTAAGGTTGTTCCCAGGAAAGCTGAAGTCAAAGTGGAGCGGACCATTTGAAGTAGTGTGTGTGACCCCGTTTGGTGCTCTTGATTTGAAGAACAAAAGTGGGGAAGTTTTTAGAGTGAATGGGCATAGAGTCAAGCACTATTTGGGGAAGTTTGATGATAGCAATGTGGTGGATGTTGTTCATTTCAAATGATTGGATGGTAACATGCGTCGTGCCGCGACGTTAAATCAGGCGCTTCTTGGGAGGCAACCCATGTGTTTTTCTTCTTGTTTTCTTTGATTTTCTTTGTAGTATAGGATTGATTTTTAGGCTAACTGGTTGTGAGATGATACAGGATTGAGTTGATGCAGTGCAGGATATAATTAAAAAAATGCACAGGTCTCTGAAGTTTGCAGTGCGGCCGTACTACCATTTTATGCGGACCGTATTGGCAGAGGGTGAAGAGTGAACTCTCTGAAGTTTGCCACCGCGGCCGCAATCCATTTTGCGCGGTCCGCGGTGGGCCTCTGCGGCCGTAGTCCATTTTGTGCGGACCGTAGAGGGCTGCCTTCTCAAACTTGAACGAAATAGCCCAGTGCGGACTGCGGTCCATTTTGTGCGGTCCGCACTGGTAGATGAGACTGGGCCCCAGTGTTCTCTCTATAAATAGACCCTTGGGGCCTCCTTTTAGTCTTTTCGCACTTTTGCCTCTCAGACCTAAGAAAAACACTGTTCATCACACCCTTTGCTCATAATTAATTGTTGGAACGTATTTGCTTTAATTCATCTTATTATCTGGTACCACAATCTTCCTTTTACTTGTTTAATTTTGTTAATTTTTGTTTTTCTTAGCTATTAGGTCTTCTTCCTCCCCTATCTTCTTAAATTTCCATGCTAAGTTAGTTTAAATCTTAATTCATGAGGACTTAGTTAGTGTAATGGACTGGGTAATCATTTAGGGCCTCTAATTAGGTGGAAAATTGGACTTAAAAGCAAAATTTCACGAACCCTAGTTTGGTGCCAAAACTGGGCACTCAGTGCGGACCGCGGTCAATTCTGTGCGGTCTGCGGTGCCCCAGTGCAGCCGCAGTTGCTTTGGTGCGGTCCGCACCGCTGAGATTCAGAGGCTGTGTTTCTGAACCCCACTCCTGTGCGGACCGCGGTAGGTTTTGTGCGGTCCGCGGTGTCCCCAGTGCGGCCGCAGTTGATTTTGTGCAGTCCGCACTGGGTACTTCTGCAACATGTATGCAATAATTCTTGTTTTGCTTCTGCTACTTTGTTCATAACTGATTACACTGATACTAACAAGCTGTTTGAACTGTGATTGCAGACAATGGTGAGACAAATGGGTAAACAACCGGGCAGAGGAGAATCCTCCCAGGGAGGGAAGAAGAAGATGATAAAACTCACTCCCCAAGCGCGGGAAAAAAATTAAAAGGACCAGAAAACTAATAAAAGCTGCTGATAGAGCTGCCTCCCATTCCTCGGGGAGTGAGTATCAACCGTCAAGGGACATTTCTTCAGACTCCGTGCCAGAATATGTTGAAGACTGGCCGGAGAGATTCAGGCGCCGAGACACTCCTCCACCATCACCCACTGCTCAAACACTAACTAATGTCATTTCTAAGTCGTTTGAGGGCTCAGCAGCAGGTAGTGGGGAATACTCCACCTCTCCTACAACTTCATTATCTGGAGAGGGTGCAGTAGGTGCGGAGGAGGAAGTTGAGAAAGATGAGGAGGTAGCTGAAGGAGGTGAACCAAGGGTTAGGGATGTAGATAGAACGAGGAAGCCGGAGGTTTGGCGAGATAGGTTCGTGAGTGAGGTAGCGTACCACAAATTTAGGGAGTGGTGGCCGGTGAGAAAATTGATATTGGGGAGGAGCTTCATTGATAGAGATCTTTTACCCCACAACCCCAATGTGCAAAGACAGTTTAGGACTAGAGTGGGTTGGGAACATTTTATAAAGGAGTGTATAAAGGCCAACAAATACATGGTCAAGGAGTTTTACTGCAATGTAGCCCACATCAAAAAGGGCTCCAAAGTGACCAAGGTTCGTAATAAAACAGTGTTGTTTGAAGGGAAATACCTCAACGAATACCTTGGCTTCAATGAGGAGGATGAAACTTTGTACATGGCGAAGTTGGAGATGGGCGAGGAGGTTCGTCCCTGGCTAGCACAGTACCTGGCAATCCCAGGTACCACGCCTGACTGGTTGACTGCTAGGGTCAAGATATTGAGACGGACTTTGAATTTTGAAGTACGGGGATGGGAGACTTTCGTGTGTAGCCGGTTGGACCCCACGACACATGACCAGACCCTTCCTCTTCCCCGGGCTGTGCTGGTGGCTTCTATCATGGCAGGGTACCCCATCAATGTGGGGAATGTGATGTTGAGGATTATCTCCATCGTGGGTGCGGAGCATGACCGGAACTATCCCTTCCCCAATACCCTCACTATGTACTTTTGGGATTTGAAGGTGGACAAGAAGCCTTACGACGTCAGAGTCAAAGAAAAGGCCTCCTTCTCCTGGTACAGCATGCAAGGGGATGATAACCCCAAGAGCAAGAGTTTCAAAGGTACAGCTACTTCTTCAACTGGCCAGTCTGAAGAGCCAGTTGTAGTAGTGGCTCCTGCTGAGCCCACCTCCACCTCCACAGATATCCCTCCCAGTCCATCCACATCCACAACCATTCCTGTTGATCCATCCACCCCAGCAGGCTCAGAGATTCCATCTTCCCGGGCCCATCCCATTACTGCCCACCGATTGAGCCAGGCTCTTGCTAGTATCAACAACTGGATATCCACAGCATCATCCAAGTTGTCTATCTTGACTACCACTGTAGAGGCTCAGTCAGCTCCCCTAGCCCCACAGGTACCCCAGTCGATCAAGGATGCGTTCAAGGAGATGTTAGAAAATCAAAAGAAGATCCTCGACAATCAGAAGAAGCTTGCTGAGGCAGTTGATTCACATAGCAACGCTCTCAAGGAGCTTGCTAAGGAGCATAAGAAGCTAAGGAAGATACAGGCCTCCAAGGAGTCCGTGAAGGAGGTGCGTACAGATGTTGACAAACTAAAGGCAACTTTAGACTTATTGCTTGAGGACCCAGTACCCGCAGCCCAACCACAGCCGGAGCAGTCACAGAAGCCTCCGAAGAGGAGGAGGATGATTCCTAGAGCGGATGATGCTGTCATCTAGTTGGCGGACCTACTGGAGACTTCCTCCAGTCAGCCACCGGATGTATCTCAGGAGCCTGTCCAGGCCTAGGTCCCAGCAGCAGAGCAGCAGCCCACAGGGGACCAGTCTAAGGTTCCCGAGCACACAGAGGACCCAGGGACCACTCAGGAGCCCATGCAGACAGACAGGCCTTAGGGAGTCTTCTATATCCTTTCCCTCTCTATTTTTGTTGCTTTGTTTCGACTAGTTGGCATTGGGGACAATACCAGCTTTCATTTGAGGGGGTAGACCCTACTTTTTACTTCATGGATACATTCAGATGACTGTATATATTTTTGATACATTTCTATTCTTTCTTTATCTTTTTATCTTTGGTTTGTATATAATTTTGATATTTCGTTACATTTATCGCATTTTGATTTCACTTTGGTCTGTATATAAAGTTACATCTCATTGTATATATTCATCCTATCCATTGTATATTCAAATCCCCTCTTGTATATATTCATTCTATTTTCCACAAAATTTTTCGTTTTTAGCTTCTTATTTGTGATTCGTAGCTTTTTGTTTTCGAAATTTGCAATAAGCCTTTGGTTTTCTTAATGCCACAGTTCTTTCCAAAGGTGGAGTGTTGTGTGAACCGGGTGGCTCTTCCCAATGATAGATGGCGTGACAACCTTCTTAAGGGTTTGAGTCTATTTTTCTTTTAGTTTTTAGTTTTTAGCAGTTAAGGGTGCCTCAAGCAAAGCTTCACTTGGGCCTAGCACATTTGCCTTTGATCTTATGGTCAAAAACAAATTGTTGTGTTTAGGATGGTGAAAGTCGTGACCTTGAGACTCTTGTGTTGGCCAATACTCATCAAGTGGTTTTTTGGGACCATCGTGAGCTTAAATCTTATCTAAGGCCGTTGTGGGCCCCCGACTCTATGTCTTTAGCAATCTCTTAGCTTGTGTGGTGAGTAATTGAATTAGAAGTCCAAGTCCCGAGCCATTGGTCTAGAACTTGCCTTGAATGTTTGTTGAGGCGAAATCCTAGGTGAATTTTGACTTGAGACATGATTATAGGCTCTCCTTGATCCAAATGATAGTTTGAACAATTCCTTAACCTACTAGTGATATGATCCCTAGTTAACCCTTTTGAGCCTTACACCTTTTTCTTTCATGAACCATGATACAAGCCTATACCCGTTCTAAAAAGGTCCCTATCTTGGCACCCGATCTTCCTTTAGCACATGGCAAAAAGTATAAGTTTGTGGGGAGAGAAGAGGATTGCAACAAAGTGGTAAAAAGGCACAAAAAATGAAAGAAAAGGAAAGGC
>NW_017670962.1:84736-95095 GCF_001879085.1 Nicotiana attenuata
AGAGCCTAAGTCTCCGAAATTGGTCCAACAATGAACTGGGGCGTATTCAAGAGATTGATAGCCCCAATTAAAGGGTTAAACCTCGAAAGAGTAATACCCGAATTGAACCCTAAGTTGCTTGTGCAAAATTGCATACCCAATTGGTCTCGAGAAAGCCAATTTGGGCAAAATCACTTGAACCACCGAGAGGTGTAGAGTGGGTAAATTCGTGCAACGGTTATAACATACTCCCCAAATATGTCAAATGAGCCTTAGATTCAAGTACCCGTCAATTGACCACTTAGGCGGTAGTCACCACCCTAGTGCCCTTTACACTATTTGAACAACCCATAGCATTTAACCCTTAGCTTAATTTACAATTTGTAGTTTGTTAAAAGTAAAATTATTAAGAAAACCCCAAAAATGAATAAAAGTGTAATTAAGAACACATATGCAATCCTAATCTAGATATATACTCGATTCCAATCCTAGCTCTCTGTGTATATCGATCCCGACCCAAAATCGGGTAAAAGCTATTGCGACCCTCTCTTGCTACTTATTAGTAGTGCAGAGTTGGCAGCGATCAGCCATCACGGCCTATATGGGGGAAATTGGGTTGTGACGGCTTGGTATCAAAGAACTAGGTTTATGTAGGCCTCACAAGTCATGAGCAGGTCTGATAAAGTCTTACGGATCGGTGCAGAGATGTCCGTACTTATCTTCGAGAGGCTATAAGGTGTTAGGAAACTTCTCTTTCTTTATCGCCTATCGTGCAATTGATGTTGTGCTAAGTATCTTTTTGTTATTATTTAATATAAGACCTCGAGTGCATTACCCTTGGGCAGAGCTCATCCAGTTGCAGTGGCTATACAAAAGCCCAAACTAGCCACGACCGGTGAGCCGCAAAAGCTATTAGATAGATGGACCAGACTACATCCTCCTTCCTTTGGCCGTGAGCGACATGAGGACCCCCATGACTTTATTGATTGTTGCATGGACATACTGCACAACATGAGGGTATTGGAGTCCCACGGGGTGGACTTTTCAACCTTTCAGCTGGAGGGTAGGGCCCGTAGATGGTGGCGGTCCTATCTTCTCAGCAGACCAATAGGTTCTTCTCCCTTGACTTGGGACAAGTTCACAAATCTCTTTCTAGAGAGATATATCCACCCTTTCAGAGGGAAGAGTTACAGGGTCAGTTCGAGCAGTTCCAGCAGGGTCAGATGTCCGTGACCGATTAGGAGGCGAGATTCTCTGAGTTGTCTCGCCATGCACTTATGATACTCCGCACTGATGCAGAGAGTGTAGAGGTTTATTGCGGGCTTGCACTATACTATCCAGGTCTCTATGGCTCGAGATATTGAGATGGTTACTCCTTATGAGCAGGTTATGGATATAGCTCGGAGGATCGAGGGTATTTGTCAGCAGGGTCGAGAATAGGCGCCGAGGGACAAGCGGTCCTAATATTCTGGAGGGTTCAGTGGTGCTCCATCTGGGGGTAGAGGTCAGTTTGTGAGGGGCCAGTCTAGGAGGCCCACAAATCCAGCACCGCCGCCTTCTCGGGGTGCTCCAGTGCAGCCCTATTTCATTGCCATTCCAGAGAGATCCTACCGTCCACCAACCATTTAAGCTTCTTCCAGTGGGTGTTCAAGTTCCCAGAGTCAGACTCAAGGCTAGTCACCTTCCATACCGAGAGGTTGCTTTGAGTGCGGGGAGCTTTGTCATGTGAGGAAATTCTAGCTCAAGATTCAGGGCAAGGCGGTACTACAGGGTCACCAACCTATGATTATCGCAACAGTTGCCGCACCAGTCGTCCGGCCACCCAGAGGTGGAGGGCAGGTGGGTAGGGGCCGCCCTAGAGGCGGAGGCCAGTCAAGTGGCACACCATCTAGTTTTATGCCTTTCCAGCCAGACCAGATGCAATAGCCTCAGATGCCATGATCACAAATATTTTTTCTGTCTGCGGTAGAGATGCTCTGCTACTTTTGATCCAGTATCTACATATTCATATGTTTCATCTCCGTTTTCTCATTTACTAGGGGTTCCTCGAGAGTCCTTGGGTACTCCCATGCATGTGTCCACACTAGTGGGCGATTCTGTTATTGTAGATTGGGTCTACCGGTCCTGTATTGTGACTTTCTGTGGTTATATGACCAGAGTATATTTTCTGTTGCTCGACATGACTAACTTTGATGTCATCCTGGGCATGGACTGGTTGTCTCCATTTTATGTCATCCTTGATTGCCGTTCCAAGATTGTTACCTTGGTGATACCAGAGTTTCCTAAATCGGAGAGGAAGGGTTCATCTATTAGTACATCTAGTCGGTTTATCTCTTTCCTGAAGGCTCGATACATAGTCAAGAAGGGTTGTTTGGCTTATCTAGTTGATGTTTTGGGATACTGCTACAGAGACTCCAATGATTAATTCAGTGCTTGTGGTGCGGGAGTTCTTCGATGTGTTTCCTTCTTATCTACCAGGTATGCCACCAGATCGTGACATCGATTTCTTCATCGATTTGGCTCCAGGTACCCAGCCTATCTCTATTTCACCATACCGTATGGCTCCACAAGAGTTGAATGAGTTCAAAGAGCAGCTTGAGGAGTTTCTAGTGAAGGGGTTCGTCAGATCGAGTGTGTCGCCTTGGGGTGCACTGGTGATGTTTTTAAAAAAGAAGGATTGGACTATGTAGATATGCATTGATTACCACACGTTGAACAAAGTTACCATTTAGAACAAGTACCTATTGCCGCATATTGATGATTTGTTTGACCAGTGGAAGGGTGCCAGGGTGTTCTCTAAGATAAACTTCAGATCGGGGTATCATCAGTTGAAGATTCGTGCTTCGGATGTTCCTAAGACGGCTTTCCGGACTAGATATGGCCACTATGAGTTTCTAATAATGTCCTTTGGCTTGACTAATGCCATGGTGGCATTATGGATTTGATGAACCAGGTGTTCAATCCATATATTGACTTATTTGTCATTGAATTCATTGATGACATATTGATCTACCCGCGTAGTATGGAGAAGCACAAGCAACATTTGAGAGTTGTGCTTCAGACCTTGCGAGGACAGAAGCTTTATGCTATGTTCTCCAAGTGAGAGTTCTGATTAGATTCTGTGGCACTCTTAGGAAATGTTGTATCAGGTGAGGGTATTAAGGTAGATCCTAAGAAGATCGAGGCAGTCCAGATTTGGCCCCACCCTACCGCATCGTACGAGATCAGGACTTTCTTAAGGATAGTAGGTTATTATCGCCGATTCGTGGAGGGATTCTCATCTATTGTAGCACATTTGACTAGATTGACCCATAAGGGTTCTCCATTTTGATGTTCTGATGGTCGCAAGGCGAGCTTTCAGAAGCTTATGACCGCATTGACTACATCACTGGTGTTAGTGTTACCTTCCGATTCAGAGATGTATACTATGTGTTGGGATGATTCACACATTGGCCTGGGTTGTGTATTGATGCAGGAGGGGCAGATTATTGCATATGCTTCACGCCAACTGAAACCCCACGAGGATAATTACCTCGTACATGACTTGGAATTGGCCACGATAGTTCATGATCTCAAGATATGGAGGCATTATCTTTATGGGGTGTCATGTGAGGTTTACACTAATCATCATAGCTTGTAGCATTTGTTTAAGTAGAGGGACCTCAATTTGAGGCAGTGCAGGTGGCTTGAGTTACTAAAGGACTATGATATTACAATCCTTTATAATCTGGGCAAGGCGAATGTGGTTGCGGATGCCTTAAGCAGAAAGGCTGAGTGTATCGGTAGTTTGGCATTCATTTCAGCAGAGGAGAGGCCATTGGCTTTGGACATTCAGTCGTCAGCAAACAGACTTGTGAGGTTGGATATTTCAGAGCCCGGACGAGTTCTTGGATGCGTCATTGCTCAGTCTTCATTATTTAAGCGGATCAAGACCGTCACTACGATGATGTGCACTTGTTGGTTCTTAGGGAGACAGTACTACAGGGTGGTGGCAAAGAGGTTGCTATCGATAATGATGGTGTTCTGCGTCTATGTGTTCTTAATGTTGATGGATTGAGGAAGCATATTTTAGAGGAAGCACACAGTTCTCAATATTCTATTCATCTAGGTGCTACGAAGATGTATCGGGACTAGATAAAGCAGTATTGGTGGCGGCGGATGAAGAAAGACATAATTGAGTATGTAGCAAGATGCCTAAATTGCTACCAAGTTAAGTATGAGCATTAGAGGCCAAGTGGCCTACTTCAAAAGATGGTTTTACCTGAGTGGAAATGGGAGCGCATCAGTATGGACTTCATAGTTTGGTTGCCGCAGACTTTGAGGAAGTTTGACGCCATTTGGGTCATTGCCGATAGGCAGTCCAAGCCAGCACACTTTATTCCAGTGATGACTACGTACCACTCGGAGAGGTTGGCCCAAATTTACATTTAGGAGATTTTTCGGTTGCATGGTGTGCCTATTTCCATCATTTTAGATAGGGGCCCTCAGTTTACCTCACATTACTGGAGAGCAGTACAGAGCGAAATGGGTACCCGGTTAGAGATTACCACAACCTTTCATCTGCAAACTGACGGGCAGTCAGAGCAGACGGTTCAAATCTTGGAGGATATGCTCAGAGCATGTGTAATTGACTTTGGAGGCCAGTGGGATTGATTCTTGCCTTTGGCCGAGTTTGCTTATAACAACAGTTATCGATCCGACATTGAGATGACTCCATTTGAGGCTTTGTATGGTCGGCGATGGCATTCGCCCATCGAATGGTTTAATCCCGGCGAGGCTAGGTTATATGGTACTTATTTAGTGAAGGATGCCTTGGACAAGGTGAAATTGATTCAGGAGTGACTTCGCATAGCACACTCCAGACATAAGAGTTATGCGGATCAGAAGGCACATGATTTATCATTTATGGTGGGCAATAATGTTATCTTGAAAGTTTTACCGATGAAGGGAATCATGAGGTTCGAGAAGAAGGGCAAGTTGAGCCCAAGGTTTATTGGTCCATTTGAGTTATTAAGGTGAGTTGGGGAGGTTGCTTACAAGAATGCTTTGCCTCCCAGTCTATTGGGAGTTCATCCAATTTTCCACGTGTCTATGCTCCAAAAGTATCATGCCGATAGGTCTTATGTGTTAAACTACAACACGGTTCAGCTAGAGCAGAGCCTGGGTTATGTGGAGGAGCTAGTTGCCATTCTTGACAGGCAAGTTCGCTAGTTGAGGTCTAAGAAGATTTCTGCGGTAAAGGTCTAGTGGAGGGGTCAACCAGTCAAGGAGACAACTCGGGAGATCGAGGAGGCCATACGGAGCAGATATCCATACCTATTCAGCACTCCAGGTATGATTCTAGACCCGTTCGAGGACGAAAGTTATTTTAAGAGGTAGAGAATGTAACGAACCAACCAGTCGTTTAACTTTTTAGATTCTCGTTCCCTTAATTAAGACTCCCCGTATGTGTCTTTACTATTTTATGACTTGCGAGGATGGTTGGTTTGGGTTTGGAAGGGTTCGGGTTGAAATCGGAACACTTAGTTCCTTATTAGTGGCCTATAATGGCCAAGTTTATCTTGAGTAAACGACCTTGGAACCAGTATTTCACGATCCCAATAGGTTCGTATGATGATTTTGGACTTGGGTGTGTGTTCGGACTGGATTTCGGATGAACCAGGAGCGTTTCAGCACTTAATGTTGAAAGTTGTCGCATTGAAGGTTTTCAATTTCTTTAATCTTTGTTTGGAGTAGGCTTTGGTGTTGTCGAGGTCCATTTGGGATTCCGATCCCGGGAATAGTTGGTGACTTATGACTTGTACCCAAAATTTTGTGTCATTCCGAGTAGTCTATGTATGATTCGGTGCGTTTGGAGTAAGTTTAAAAGCTTAAAGTTCATAACTTGATTCAGTTCAGTTTTAGGGTGCGATTCTTAGTTTTTGTATTGTTTTACATGTTTCGAGAGTTTTATCTGGCCCGTATTATGTTTATGGACTTGTTGCTGCATTTGCACGAGGTCCCGGGTGGTTCGGGTAAGTTTCAGACCGCCCGGAGCCAAGTCCAAAATGCTGTCACTACTGGTTCTAGTTTCCTTCTTCGCGATCGCGTGGGTAGGCCCGCATTCGCGAAGAAGGAATTGGGGAGTGCATGGTTTTATTCTTTGCATTCACGAGGTATTGGTTGTGTTCGCTAAGTCTTGGGGCCAGTAGCCTTCGCATTCGCTGGAGACTTGTCACGTTCGCATAGAGTGGAGGGCCTGGACTGGGCAACCCAGTTGCCTTACTCGGTCGCGAGTGAGGGAACGCATTCGCGATGAGGAGGAGACTAAGTTCATCACATTCGCGAGTGACGTCTCGGGATTGCGAAGAGGAATTTTCGTAGGTTCTTCAGTTTTGCCTTCGCGAACGCGAGAGCTTATCCGCTAACGCGATGAAGGCAGACATGGGCAGTGTGTTTTTAAATCGGGACTTAGGCTCATTTACTTCATTTCTCTCACTTGTTGGTCGAATTTAGAGCTCTTTGAGGAGGGATTTTCACCTAGCACTTTGAAGTTAGTAATTTCTATATAGAATAAATTTAAATCATGCATTATGGGTAGATTGTAACATAGAAATTGTGGAAATTTTTAGGAGATTGTTGGAAAACTTAGGTTTTGATAAAAATGGGATTAGTCAACGCAAATGATTACAGATTGGAATAGAAATTATATATTTGGGTTCGTGAGGTTATGGGTAACATTTATCTTCAAAAAATTTCGAAATCTGGGCACGTGGGCCCGGGGGTGAATTTTAGGAATCTTCCAATTTCGGTTGGGTAATTACTCTAATTGCTAAAATATGAACTCTTGAGCATGTATTGATTAATTTATATAATATTTGGCTAGCTTCGGAATGTTCGGCACCAACTTGAGGCTTTTAAAGTGAATTTGTGGATCGGAAAGTGAACTTGGGAACAAGGGAAGTTTCTTGCCTAACCTTGTAAGAGGAAATTTATCCCATAGGTATTTTAAATTACTATGTGCTACTAACTGTGGGGGCTACGTATGCACGAAGTGACGAGAGTCCGTGTGTATCTACAGATCATGCTTATGTTCGGGTAGTTTTAGGAATCTAACATGTAATACTTGTATTAATTGTACTCTACTAGTTAATCTGAAGTGCTTAAATTATATTGAAACTTGATAAAGGATTCGTAAAGACCGAATATTATTTACTTTGAGTTTTGGTGGGTTACTTAATCGTTAGTAGCAATTGTGCCTCCTTGTATATTTGTCTTGTAGTAGTCGTTAAATCGGTGTTCGTAGAATATTCTCTCTTCTTGTGAAGCGGGCCGAACGCCTCGGCAGTATAATCGATGCATCTATGGTTCGCGTCGATCGACCCTCGGCAGTGTACTCATTATTTTGGATCGGATCGTACGACCTCAACATATATCGTTCGTGATAATGCTCGGAGGCTGATTGCACTTGATATTACTTCCATGACTTGAGAAATTATAATTTACTTGATGGCTCGTATTTGTTGAAGTTAGTATGTGCTAATTGGAGATCTTAATTGACAGCTAGTTAAAGAATCACTTATTTACTGTTCATTATTGCGTTATTATTTTTGATGTATTCCATGCCTATTTAGAATTTCTGTACTTTATTTATTGGCAGTATGTGTTGATGTCAACCCCTCGTCACTACTTCTACGAGGTTAGACTAGATACTCACTGGGTACATGTTGTTTATGTACCCACGCTACACTTTTGCACTAATCGTGCAGGATCTGAGGTAGGTGCATCTGGCAGTCATTCAGGCGCACACCCCCGTTACCTCGAGGCATAGCGATGAGCTGCTATATTTGTCCATTCTACAACACCTGCAGTCTCTCTTTTGTATTTATTTTCTGCCTATCTAATTCCAGACAGTTGTATAGGTGGTTTGCATATTCTACTAGTTGCTCATGCACTTGTGCCACCGGGTTTTAAGAATATTCTATTAGACACCTTATGATTTCGAGTATTAAATTCACTGTATTTAGTTTATGTTTACTTTACTATAATCTCCTAATATATCATTCTCTTAATAAATAAAAATCAACTACTTTAAAATTATTAAAAACAACAAATACATGACTAGTTCAACGTTGGCTTGCCTAGCGGCGACGTTGGGTGCCATCATAGCCTATAAGAGGAAATTGGATCGTGACAAAGGTGGTCATTGGGATGGTTATCCTAATTCTTTTTACCCTTCTCTGAGCCTTATTATGATATTTCTAGTAATATTTATGAGTTTAATAGGAGAAATGAGGTGGATGATGTGGAACGTGCTGCCCGTATTATGGACGTGGTGAGGCAAGCAGCCGATCAACAAACACAAATTCAAAAAAAAACTACCTTAGAAATCAAAGTACTACATACTAGCATGGAAGAATTAATGGCCAATTTTCAAGAACAACCTCAACCTGACGAAGAGAGTGAATTCCTACAAGAGATAAAAGTTGAAGAAGTAGATATAGTGAGCCAATCTTGGCTAGCAAAACAAACTCAGCTAATAAAATTTCAAGGGTTTCTACGGAATGGTCTTTCAAACATGGAAGAACAACAGATAGAAGGAAGAATTGAGCTTATACAAGAGATAGACCAATTTGGCTCAAATATCCATGACATACATGCTCAATTGAATAAAAAGGTTGAGGCATATGATGTCCTACAACCAATATGGTGGATACTAGCCAGCTTGTGGAGCGGAAAGAGAAATTCCAATTATTCGACCAAAATATTACTAATAATGCCAAGGTTGACGAAGTGTGGAAAAGTGAGTATGTAAAAAGTGAAGTGATTCTAGAGTTGGAGCGCATTGGACATCATTCTAAATATTTTTCAACTTTGTGTTTGGTTGGGGACACGAGAATTGATCCATTAGAGCCTTTGGAGGAGTCAATGGACGAGGAACAAAGTGCATATATTCTGAAATTTGTGATGCCAAGGAGACAAATTGACATCCCTCACTTAAGGACTAAGAAGTGCAAGAGGCGATATCTATTGTCTTTTTTGTTGATAAAACTAACATTTTATTTCATCAAAAAAACTATTATTACATATCCAGATTAATGCTGACCATTAATCTCCTATTCACTATTTACACACATAACTCTGTAACTACATTACTTCAAACAACTATATCTAAACTAAGGAAAATTGTTTAAACTCTTCAATTCTTTTTGCCATTTGGTCTTCTTTCTCCCTTCTATGTGTATATGCATAGCAATTTTCTTGCATATTTCATTCATGTTATATCTGCCTTTGTTGAATCTAATCGAGTTCCTTTCACGCCAAATGCAGTAGACTACCATCGCGAAAATTGCTGTAGTCATTTCTGCTTTACAATTCTTCCTACTTGCCAATCTGCTCAACCAATTCAGTTCATTTTGCCAGCTTCCTATCTGCCTTGCAATGCCAAGCCATTTCAATACTCTGTCCCATAGTTTGTTAGCTTTTGGACATCCAAAGTATAGATGCTCAAAAGTTTCCATGTTGGTTGCACAAAACACACATTCTAATGGGGCTTGAATTCCAAATTTCATGAGTCTGTCTACAGTTGCTAGTCTTTGATGAATAGCCAGCCATAGATGAAATTTGAATCTAGGATGAATATGTGTATGTAGATGAAGGCTTTTCCACGTAACTTTTGGAAATTGAGGTTGCATATGAACATAAGCTTTATATTGATTTGGAACTTGCCTTGCTTTGCTAAGTTCTCCAATGTAGATATAAGGCTATTCTGTCCCGGTCTCATCTGCTTCACATCCTCTCTTGCCTCAATGATCCTCCTGACCACCCATGCTGCTGCTTTGGGTGTTTCCATTTCTGCAATATCTCTGTTCTTTATATAGTAATTGTGAGCCCATTTGATCCACAATGTATCTTTCTTCATAGCCAATGCCCAGAGATGTTTCAGCAGTGCTGCTTTATTCCAGATCTTCATGTTTATAACATTCAAACCTCCCGTACATCAACCAATGCCTTCCCTGTAGCTAGGAAAGGTCTTCCAAGAATGATAGGCACTTCGAAATCCACTTCGCAATCCAATATGACAAAGTCGGCCGGCAATATGAATTTGTCAAACCCAGACAAGCACATCATCGATTATACCTAGAGGCCTCTTCATCGACCGGTCCGCCAATTGAAGTCTCATGGAGGTTGGCCTAGGTTGCCCAATTCCCAAAGTCTTGAAGACTGAGTACGGCATCAGATTAATGCTAGCCCCCAAGTCACATAGGGCCTTAGCAAAGTCCGCACTTCCGATAGTGCAAGGAATAGTGAAAGCTCCAGGGTCCTCAAGTTTCGGGGCTATAGAATGCACAATCGCACTAACTTGGTGCGTCATCTTTATTGTTTCACACTCCATAGAAC